>NC_056742.1:164127064-164167064 GCF_019279795.1 Protopterus annectens
GCGTCATTGTGCTCTGGGTTAAACATGCTACTCTGAACTATGTTAAGAATTTTTCTTTAAGGATCTACATCCATCTGAAAAGCTTGCATGCATGATATCATAATCAGGGTGTTCCATATTTCACTACAATGTAAAACTGCAAACTCAGAGCACATGGCAGAAGAAAATTTACCCTTTTTTTTCAAATTAACTTTTCTTCTTCTGGGATGATACAGAGGTTTTATATCATTTTACATTTTTAATTACCAAATGCATATTGAGTTGTTGCATTTGGTTTGGTGACAAATTTTAAATTTAAATGCATGTATTTTTGTAATAGGCCTGTTGACAGCTTCAGTAAGTCTACATGGTTTTCAGATGCAGCTGTTGGCTGTTGTGCTATCTACCTTATACAAACAGTGGATAGACAATGAGGAATATCCCATGTTCTTAATACAAGCTATCTTAAAACTTGGAAAATAAAGGAAACACTTCAAATAACCCATGTTGTTAATACACACTATCTTAAAACTTGGAATATAAAGAAAACACTTCAGCAGTACTAAAGGAATGTACACAGAGACAGATATTGGTGGAGCAATGTGATATGGGGGTGCATCATCTTCTAAAGATACAGTTCCAGTGAATTTCATTTAGTTCATAAGGGACCATGTCTTAGTTTCATAAAACTCTGAATCTTGGGATTATTGTTCTCCGCCGGACTCTCTCTCGCTCAGCTTTCCAAATAAACTAGTTGGTTTTGTTGTTTTACTGCTGTACCATTTGTTAACTGGAATCTGTTGATAAGAATATTCTAGTAGACATATGCAAAAGACCATGTAACTGCTAACTAATTTATAGCAGCCTGTTATTTGATAACAAGTTATACTTCCTGCAATGGAAGTGAAACAATCTCAATAGATTTAGTTCATAAATGAATTAATGTTTCTTGGTATGATGGTTCAGGAAACATAATGTTTTTCCTTATCTTGTTTTATTACTTTGCTAACTTGGTATACTCAATAGGTATGAATACCTATTTATAGCAGTAACCTGAGAAAATTGCCTTATTAAATAGTGCATTTATTTGTTTATTTATTTTCATTTGTTCACTAGAAACGTTCAACTGTGATAAATACATTTTCAGCAGAGACAAGGGAGAAAATATCCAATAAAAAAAAATACAGATGTTACAAGAAACATACGTCATGTAATTATTTGCAGAAAATGCAGTGTTTATTACAGATAGGCAGTTAGCATGGATTTTCTTGCACAGAGTAAAAATATAAACAAGTGAAGAATGAGAAAATCAAATGAAGAATCAAGGGACTGAAGTTCTTACCGGATGAAATTTAGCACTCATACAGCCACATGAGCAGATGTTTTGTCATAGGCATTCGTTACCATTTTAAATGTTTACAGGTATGTAATTCAGCTACTTTTGGCAAACTGAAACTCTGCTTCCTTCACCTTAAAGTCCAACAAGCAGAGAGTATGACAAAATTGCATTTCCTTATCTCCTAAAAATTTAGTGTTTTGACTGTATTGCTGTATGCAACAAAGGTACATGGCGTTCTGAGGTTTGTGTCATACATTCCTGGCAACTGAATTGTGGCGTGCCATCTGTTTTCACAAACAACAGATATAAAAATTATAAATAGTCAGCACTTTGATTCATAATCTGCAAAATGTTGCACTGGAAGTGTTTTTTACCAGACAAACCAGAGTACGTAACATCTAGAATACCTACACTGTAACACATATTAAAGTAATGTAAAGATGGATGTACTGTCTGTAATTGCATGGTATAAACAGGTAAGTTCATTCATTTGAACAACCTCATGAATTGTAAACAAGAGCAGAAGACCATCTTTGCTCCATAACTAAACATATGTTCCTGTTTCCGACGTATTTCAAATTGCTCATATTATCTTTACAGATAATTAAGTAAGGAAGATTATGGAAACAAGCCTGAATGTGTTTCCCCACACAGTAACTTTCATGGGAATTACATACTCCCATAAGCTGTTAAATTTTATATTCCCATATTGAAAATATATTGGCTTACAGTTCAATGCCACCTTTCATGCCATCTTGGAATATTGTTGACATTAATCACATTTAAAACACTGACATTAACAGAACTGTGTACAGTTTACATTTACATATTTATTTGTTGATCTTCCTTGCAAAACTGTCAGACGTACAAGTTATGAGATACATTCATACCAGCTGAAAGGGACTATCATTCCTACCTCTGCATTAACAGTTATGTTTTGAAATCACATGCTTGTGTGCTCACTTGCATATGAGAACTTATTTATATAATCTTAAAAGCTGTGCAATGACCTTGAATATCTGCATCCTGAGAACAGATGTACTGCAAATTCTGACATTCCAGAAGTGGGATGGTACAATAGTTTATTACAGCAATACAGTAAAAAGAAGATATCATAAGTTAAATTCCATAAAATATATTAAATTCTATCTGTTTCTGTGTGTTAAAGGGTACATCCTCTGTAATTTTCCATTCTCCTTGCTTGCATGGTTTGCAGGCCTGCTCACTGACTACCTTCAATGCACACTGCTGTTGTATTTGAATTTAAATAGGTAATAAGACATGCCAGATTTTGCATTATGGGATTTTGCAGCATTCATTTGTGTATAACAGGGAGACAGGCCAATGACAATGTGCCTTTTTTACCCCAAGGGAGTGCTTTACATTTTTTATATGCAAGCCCTAAAGTAGTGTACTGCTTTTATTATACAGCTTGAAAAATTCAAGGGATATAGATGCATGATCCTAATAACTTTGTTCACTTCTTTACAAATGCTTGGTTTTGTTCATGAGATTTTTTTAAGTTGTTTCTCCTCTTATATCACACAAATAAATGAAGTTATCCCGATATGATGTGAACGAGTTAAAGTCAAAAGTATGGATGGAGATTTTTAAAGTTTTTTCAAGACTTTTACATTGTTTTGTCACTGTTAAATATATACTAAATCAAATGATAAATGCTTATTAATTTCATTGTTTGGGTTTAGGCATTATAATTGCCTGGAAACCTCTCAAGGCAATAGCTGGACTCCTACTTATTTATATAGTGTAAAATGCAGCTAAATATAGCATCCCCTTCTGTCTTGTTTATTACCACATCTAGAATTTTTATTCACATTATTTGTAGAAGGAGCTGATTAGAAGATTATAAGCTGCATTTTATAATAAGAATGAATCTTGAATAATTCAGGTAGAGGCTTCCAGGGCAAACAAAAAATGAGGACTTTAACTGTTATATATTTTTTCTCTAATTACTAGGCAGCATTTACTTATAGGTTCATAGGTTCATAGAAGGTTACTGTGCTAACAGCCCTAGAGACCTTACAAGCCTAGCCATATTTATCCCTAGTTGCCCTAATTGTCCATGGTTAGGTGAGTGAATTTTGCAGAAGTAAGGGTCTATAGTAGTTAATACCAACTTCCTTTGGCCAGGAGGGACATGGGCACCACCCCACGAGTGAATTTGCAGTCACCCATCCATTGATCTAGGCTGCATTTGAAGAGGGTCAGGAAGGGGCTCTGTTTCACATAAATTGGAAGCTTGTTCCAGAGAAGTGGTAGTCTCTGAGAGATGTATCTATCTCTCCAGCATGATCTGTTCATGTCAGAGGTTAGGTTAAGATCCCTGGAGTGAGTGACCCTTGTGTAACCTTCTGTGAACCTATGCTTTATGAATATGTAGCATTTCTATCAGGGCCTGGTCAGAGACTGCCCTGTAAGCCAGGCACAGGTCATCCATTAGCAACTTGTAGGAGACATAATACAGTGACAGGGTTTTCAGTCTTTCAGTTTAGGACTTGCTTTGTGTACACTGTACTTTCTTGAGAAACCTCTGTGGTCTCTCTATTTGCTTCAGGTATCTGGTGAGTTACATGCAAAAGGGGTCATTGTACTCAATTACTGGTCTAATGAGGGCCGTGCATAATGGAATTATAGCATCCTTAGATCTTGATGTGGTGCCTTTACTAAAAGATGTGCCACACAGAAGAAGTTCCTTACCACTATGGATATGTGGTGGTCAAAATTCAGATTGCTATCAACCTGAGTACTCAGATTACATACCACTGGGTCTACATTTAGGAGGCTGCTGTCTATAATGTAATTAGCAGGGATGTCAGCTTTTCCAAAAGGAATAATAATGCATTCTTTTTTTGCATTTAGCTTTAATATGTGGCTTTGCCACCAGTCATTTGTCTGCATTAATCCTGTCTGCAGTATATTAACATCATTTGGGGACTCAATGATTGCTCCAAATTTGCAATTGTCAGCGAAGTTGGTAAGCCACAGGCTGTTCAAGTTTGTCTGGACTTCTGAGAAATAAATTCTGAACAGTAAGGGGACCCAGCAGAGAACCATGTGGTATGCCACCGATGACTGGTCTTTTGCTAGAGTTGACGTCACCCACTTTGACTGTATGTGTCTTGTCAGTGAGCCAGTTGGCTATACATCTGGTAATGTAGGAGTTAATTCCCAATTGGGAAATTTTCTCTATAATTCTTGAGTGGGGGATTGTGTCAAAATCCTTGGATAGGTTAAGAGAGGTGGGATGTACTGTCTTTCCTTTGTCCAGGGCCTTGGTGACTTTCTCAAAGAAGTCAACCATGTATAATAGACATGATCTACCATTAACAAATCCGAATTGGGTTGGGTCCAGAGAATGAAGATTACCTATGTCCTTGTCAATAAGGTCCATAATAATTCTTTCCATGCAGATGAGGCTAGTCAAGCTTATGGCCTATAATTCCTAGGGTCGGTTGATGGACCTCCTTTGTGCAGAGGGATTACTGTTGCTGTCCTCAGTTCTGCCAAAATATAGCCAGTTCTCAGGCTGTGGTTAAACAGGGATCCAAGTGGGTCTACTGGGTCATGTTTTAAGTTGTTTAAAGGGCAACTTAGGATGTTGTCTGGTCTCATTGATGCCATGTTTTTGGTCATGGAGAGTGCTGAGATGACCTGCTCTCTTGAGATAATAGGCTGAGGAATGGTGGCATGACTGGAGAACTGGGGGATGACTGGAGGAGACAGGGGGGTGAAGTTTGCCCCAAATCTGTCAGCTAGCAGGTTGGCTATTACCTCCAGTTGAGTTGAGTATGGGTGGTGTCATCCACAACCAGTTCAGCACGCATAGCTGGGTATTGCCTTTTAGATTTTGGACATAGTTAAAGGATGCCTTATGATTATCTTTAGCTAGAATGCCTATTTTTGCTTTATAATTAGCTCTGGAGGACTTGACAAGATCTCTTAATTTGTTTGTTCATAGGTTCATAGGTTCATAGGTAGGTACTAGTCTATTGGCGCTAGGGCCTATATAACCCCAGCCAAAAAGGTACCCTGGTTTTCGCCACCCAAGAAAATTATTTTCCTGTGCCCCTGTCGAGCAGAGCCACAGAAGTGATCCCAGGGGTTAATTTCCTATTTACCCATCCAATTATCAAGATTTTTCTTGAAGAGTGCTAATGAGGAGCTTTGTTTGATATAGATAGGTAGTTTGTTGCAGAGTATGGGAAGTCTCTGGGACAGGAATCTATCCCTCCAGCAGGTTCTGTTTATTGTGGTGACAAGGTTTAGGTCCCTGGACCGTGTAGCTCGGAGGGATTGGGATTTCTTTAAGTGGAGCATGTCCAACAGCTCCGGGTTTGACATAGCTTTGTATGTTAAGCAGAGATTGCCTCTGAGTAGGCAATATGTGTAAAGCTGGAGTTTTTTGAGACGGTCTGCGTAGGGCATCTGTTTGAGGCCAATAATCCTCCTTGTGAGGTATTTATGCGGCCTTTCCAGTTGTTCTAGATGTCTTGTGAGGTACATACCAAAAGGGGCATTGTACTCTATAATGGGACTAATGAGTGATGAGTAGAGGGGAACAATTACCTCTTTTTTCCTGGATGAGAAAACTTTTGTGATGAGGTGTTCCACGTAGAAGGATTTCCCGACTACTATGGCGATGTGATTAACAAAGGAGAGACTACTGTCCACCTGTGTCCCAAGGTCTCTTATCACACTTTCAGTATTAAGTAGACTACTGCCTATGTGGTAGTTCATGGATACAGAGTTTTTACCAAAAGGGATGACAATGCACTTTTTGGCATTGAGTTTGAGACCTTGGCTTTGACACCAGGCAACTGTCTCAGTGAGGCCCTTTTGTAGGATGTCCACATCGTTAGGAGTTTCGATTATAGTACCTAGTTTGCAGTCATCTGCCCACTTCATTAGCCAAAGACCTTCTGTGTTAGCCTGTACTTCAGAGAAGTAGATACCAAAGAGGAGAGGATCCAGGACTGAACCCTGTGGTACTCCACTTGTCACTGGTCTGAAGTTGGATTTGGAGTTGCTACTTTCACAGTGTGGGTTCTATCAATGAGCCATTTGGCAACCCATCTTGTGACATAGGGATTTATACCTAGTTTAGTAAGTTTATCTATAATTCCAGAGTAGGGGATGGTGTTGAAAGCCTTGGCGAGCTCTAGATAGGCTGTGTGAACCACCTTGCCCTCATCTACGGCTTTGGTGATTGCTTCAAAGAAGTCTATTTGTATAAGCTGTAGAGGGATTTCTTCATCTGCTGAGCCAGTTCCTTCTTGTTCTTAGACATTATTTTCTTTCTGTTATTGTATAGCCTGTTTATGCTAAGGGTCCACCAGGGTGGCTTGTTTATTCGGCAAGACCTGGTTTTAAGTCAGTCAGGGCATTGGTGTACACCTCTGTATAGGAGTCCATGTTATCTGCATTCGAGGGGGCTTTGAAACTTCTTATGCCATCACTTAGTAGAAGTTAATTTGCCTTTATAAAATTCTTTGTATAGTGTTGCAATACTTTAAATCTAAGCCATTCACAAGTCTAGGGATATCAGTATTATAAAAACAGATCCTAATCTCTTTTCCAGATGTTTTAATCAAAACTAGAAACCATCCTGTATCACCACGTATTCACTGAAAATGTATTCTCTTTTAAGGAAGCCAGTTCTCTGTCTGTCTTATGTATTTATTTGCAGCTTTTCATTCTGTGGCTTCCCATTTGGACTTATTCCCTTTTAGTGTGGCACCCTCCCCTTCTTTTCCTTGGTGAACAGTGAAAAGAAATATTCATTTATCACTTCAGCTTTCTCCTAGCATTTCTGACCTACTATTAAGTCTTGCTTAACCTGATGAGATTTGTACCCCATTTATTTCTCTCTCTTATATGTACCTAAAAATTCTTTGTTCCCCTTCCTGGCATCTACTTCTAATTTCTGTTGCATGTGTGCTTTTGCTGATCTAACATACTTCAGTGTTCTTTTGTTTGCCTTTCTGAACAGTGCAGTCTCTAACTCTCTTCCCTTTCAATTCATATAGCATCTCTCATTACTATAACTGCATGTTTTTCTTCCTAGCTTAGCTGCTTAACCATCTCATCTTCTTGTTTTTTTAATGTTTCACTTACTCTTGCTTCCAAAGCACTGAGCACCCATCTCTGAACCATTCGTATAGCTTATCTATCATTTCAGTTTACTTACACTCCCCCAGCTCCTTTTTTTCTGTACTTTTTGGTCTGGTTCAATAGGGTTTAACCAGAAGAAGTCCAATACTATCATCTTTGTCCTTGGCTTCATGCTGTCCCACATACACTAAACCACACAGTCATGCATGGTCACTGCTAACAGAATGCCTTCACCTTGACATTGCTATCCCCTGCTGTCTTGTTTATTACCACATCTAGAATTTTTATTCACATTTGTTCATATTTATTTCAACTTAAACTGGAGCAAGAGTTTCCTACCCATTCTAAGCATTTTTGACTTGCATACCAATATCCAGAAACCACATCATATAAGGAGTTTTGTGGATATATTTCAGAAAATGCATTGGTATAACACAGCTTTGATTGCTACTACCTTACGGAGCTCAGCAATACTTCATAAACCTAATTTGAAAGATGGTTAACAGTTTAGTTTACTCATCTTATATTCTCTGCAGGAAACATTTACTCCCAGTACACAGACAATGCTACAGTTCTAATGGAAGTTCCCATAATCAAAAGATGAAGTCTTCTTGTTGTTAGGACACAGGATCTATGTATTTTAATGGAAAGTAATAAAGAATCCCTTAATGCTATAGTTTCCACATTGGGGGGGGGGGGGGCTGGTAGAAAAGGTGCTGCAACATGACAACTGCATTACAGTTACATTTAAAATAACAATGCCCTTGTTTCAATATCCACACACCATACCACCGAGCTATGTCTGTGCTTAAGTCTGTGTAAGCCAATTTAACTGCTGAAAAACTCTTAAAATTAGCAAGAGGGAAAGTGGGCATTCCTGACATTAAAAATACAAAAGAAGCCAGATAGTGTTATGTTTGAAATCACCTTAACTAATGGTTACTGTACAGAAAATAACTCACATCAGTATGTTTGATCCTGGGCTTATTGTTCTTAATCTTGCCAATAAATATGAGCAGTGATTTGTTTTCAGTACTTTCAAGAAGTCAATAAACTTACCATCCCCTTCGTCATCATTGTAGCTTTGTTTGGCAAAGACACTGAAGAGTTGCCTAACAACTATCAATGCTGCTCCTTACCCTTTCTATATCAGACCTGACCTACCTCTAGGATATCTAAATGGAAAGGAAAGGTGGCCTGTAAACACTGTGGCAAGTATCTTGATAGCAATCTTAATCAAGGCAGTTGGTCTATAATGCCAAAAATCTTATTATAGTTTAGTAGATTTGTTTATAAATTAAATATCAGACACCAGGCATCTGCCAGTAAATTTGCATTCTGAAAAGCTGCATGATTTGCTGCTAATAACAGAGACAATCATTGGTCCATGGCTGGCTTGCAGACTTCAGTAAGTAGCATATCCAGCTGTTATGGCTTATGATGCTTCAGTTATTGTAATGATCCATTGACTTCCCTTAATATCATCAGAGCTTCTTGCCACTCATAACGTTCTGTTGATATTGTCATTGTTACCACTTGCCATTCTAGAAGTAAACCACAGTAGTGCAGGAATCCATGCCTCTCAAGGCACTAGGCTGCCTTTATGAGTCTCTTCTGGATGTAATTATCAAGAAGCCATGTTGACTTAGCTCTCTGTTCACCTAAGACATTACTTACTGTTTCACAGCCACAGTTCTTTTCTCTATAAGTAGTTTCTTACAAGTCTTATTCATCATCTTTTTTGATAATAAACTATTTTGTGAACTTGCCTGATTCTTGTTGCCTTTTATAAATAGACAAGTTTATCCTCCAGTCTTAGCTTTGTTGTGAGGCTTCTGATCTGCACCTACTCGACCCCCTTTTAAACTATTCAATACTGTGGCCCTTGATGTGCAGACATATTGCAATGGATTTTCAAAAGGCATATATGGTATGCTAATACAGTTTGTAATGGCCTGTCCTAATTGTTCCTTAACGGCATTTCATTTTGGAAGTTTCTATTAAGCTCCCGATACCTTTGTGCTACTTTTCCTTTGTGACTTTCAGTATTAGAAACACTGTGGAGTGATGAACCAATAAAATGCATGTCTTCTTCAATAATAGAGATGAAGTAAGTTTGTGACCCCCAAAAAATAAATATAAAATGATATATCCATAGAATGTTTCAGATGCATGACCCTCAGGAGGAACTTTGTATCATATTAAGAGAGCCATTGGAGCATTTCATTCTAAGCCTGAAGCTATTGTAAGTTTGATTTCCCTCATACTGTACCATATCTAATAACATTGACACTGTCCTGTTAAAATCCTCAAGTATTTGCTTGTGTCATCATTTGCATCAAAATAATTAGCAGTATTCATAAACCACCAATACAGCTACCCACCTACCCTTGTTTTCCATATAAAATTGTTCTCTTGTCTCCTTTAGTTTTTCCTGCTAACAATGGACATCAGCCTAGGGAGATGCTGCCCACTGAATGTGCAGCTCTGCCCAGCTATCTCTGCCTCAGCTTCCTAGCTTCTACAGTAGTGCCATATGGGCTTTATTTATATTTAAACAGGTAAGGAGATGTACTCTCTAGTTTTCAACTGCCTTGGTGGTAGTCACAGAAGGGAATCATTACTTTACTTACTCAATAAAAGCAACAAAAATAACTCTATGCTAAACACAAAAGGGCCTCATTAATGGAAATAGCTACTTACTGATAGAGCTGTGTTAATAAATGTTACTTTCGAGAACTTCACAACCAGCCCTAAAGACTAGCCAACCAAGAAAACAGTATTTTAGGAAATATGGAAAAGTTCAGCAATCTATGTCATCAATTATGGAGCTTTTGCTCAGACAACAACCTCTAATCCTCACAACAGGCAAACTAATTTGAAGACTGTAAAGGCAATAACATAGAGAAACACTGCAATCAGATGTAGATTTAAAACAATTACTAAAACAATAAATACTGATAGAAGAGAAAGTTGAAAAACAATGTTTCCCTTGTGTGTACACTCCTGGTATTCTGGTGGAAAATTCTATAGACACAGTTACATTTGGTAATAGTAATTGAAGATCACATCGGTAGTATCACCTGAATAATGTAATTAAAATCCTTACAAGCTTGTGTAATACCAAACTCTTACTGCAAAGTGGGCATCAAAAAGTTGAATGTTATCTACAGTCTGTTCAGATATTCACTGTCAAGGCTTGGGATTACTATGGAATAAACTGCTACCTGTCTTTGGCATGGCTCCCTCACAGAACTTTGGTACCTGTGTGTACCATGAATATTTTACATGATGATGTAAAACACCATCCTTTAGGTGGTTGTACAGGGACAACACCCTTGCCCCTAACAACTCTGATGCCTTACTTTTGCACCAGAAATGTTAAAGGAAAGCAATTAAAACTTAAAAGCACCTTGATGTAGTAGCAACCCACTTAGTAATCACCCCCACCAAAAATGGAGTAGTTTTGCAGCCTTTTCCATGTTATATGCTCAGCATTCAAAATCACATTATTGGAATCCTCAGTGTAACATTCAGGCTTAAAGACTGTCTGAAAGTTCTATGACTACTTGAAACACAACTACCTTCTGAGCTGTGGAACTTAAAGCCCACAGATCATCTGTGGACAGTTCCATAATATTTTCTAAAAGGGTGGGGTAGGAATGTCCAACTACACATTTTTGTTTTTTGTTTTCAGTCTCTTTGTAGAGTAGCAATCTTAGATGAGTCTTGTAATCAGTTGCATTTGCCATCTGCATAAGTGATGTCAACTCTCTACTGTAGTGGAACAGGACTGCAGAATAATCCAGTAAAGCTATAACAGTAGATCTTTACCTTCCAACATCAGGCACAGTCTGGTTGTCAAGCTGATTTGAGCATCAGTTAAGTCACTTTACAGTCAAATAAATTTGTGGTTGAGGTTTCTCTGATTCCCATTCTGGCTTTCCAGTGAGGAATCAATACCATCCAGGTAGCCCAACAACTGTTAAAAAATTTTCCAGGCATTCCAGTTTCACCTTAGTATCTACATTGACAGTCACCACCTTGGCAAGTACTTTGGTTGCCCTAAAGTCATATTTGATTTGTATGTATGGCTTTACTGCTTTAAGACAACAATGTGTATATATTTATCTATCTATATATATAGTTTTGCTTATATCTCTGTTGAAACTGTTTTCCCTACCCCACCCCCATTTTCTGCTGTGTCTTCAGTTGGCATAGTAACAGCTGCATTCAAATTGCTAGAACCTGTGTTCTGAGAGACTGCCTTACATATTATCTGCAATTATATAGAGCTGAGTATATATTTTTTTGTTATAGAGTTTAATTGTTGCTTAGATCTGTGTTGAAACTGTTGTCTCACTGTTCTGAGAGACTGATCAGCAAATATACAGAGCTGAGAATATTTTTTTGGTTTTAAAGTTTGTACTGTTAGTTTTTGCTTAGATCTCTGTTGAAACTGTTTTGTCCCACCCACCCTTCCTATTTTTAGTTTGTAGTTTAAATTTGGTGGCTTTTGCAGTTGCCCTCCCCACTGCAGATATGATCTGGGACACCCCCCATCCCATCTCTTTACCACATTCTACCTAATAAACTCTTTCTGCACTTGCTTTTAGTCCTTTTTAATTTAATTGCATTTTTTAAACTGTGTTTGGTCTAATATTGCTGCATACTCAAGTGTGCTAGCTTGCACTGCATGTGAATTGTTTTTACTACTGATTTTGCTACTTTTCTGTAAAAAAAGAAACTGTAAGCCTGTTTCCTACCTTTCCTGTAACTAGTGTTCCAGATACAGATTTGCCTTATCCGGGACTGTACGTAAGCTTCTGAGTCCCCCGGGCCTTTCTGTGTTGGAGGGAGGCCTTCTGGCCTGTCAGTGGGAGTGGTGGGCACTGGGTGACCTGTCTACCACATAGGTAGTGGTTCTGGCCCAGAATTTGTAGCTATTGGCCGTTTGGGCAATCTCTTCCATCTCTCTCAACTTTCTGATTTGAAAGCCTGTATTTGCACTTGTTTCTGTCCTGTAACTCATCTAGTGCAGATACAGATTCTTAGTTTTAGCACTTAAATTTGCTTGTTCATGCTCAGCACTTGTTCAGAACTTGTAAGCACTAAATAAGCTACTAATTACTATAGCACTCTGTCTTCCTCATTACCTAGAGGAAAACAGTTTTTGTACTTACTTTTCTCACTTGCTTAGAGAAAAATAACTCTTGTACTCACTTTCCTCACTTATCTAGAGGAAAAACCCTGCAACTCTCTTTTTGCGTGGTCTTGCGCACAGAGCAGCTTCGGGCAGTGCCGGTTAGCTGGGGTATACTATTCCCGGCCCCACAAAGTCTCCACTGTAAATTTTCCCTTAGAACTAGGCAAGCCTCAACTCAAGTGCTTCAGATCAGCTGCTCTTATTGCAGCACTTGCAAAACAGAAATCAGCACTTGTCCTAATCTCCTAGACAGCACTATTATTCTCCAAATTTCCTAGACAGCACTATTATAATATAGCATAAGACCCTCGATTGTCCGCAGGACTTAAGTTCAATTTACTCTTCAAAGCATGTCCAGAGGTCAGCTTCAGGTGTACTCTCCAGTTCGTCTGGTGGAATTGGGCATCCTGAGGCAATGTCACAACTGCCTCATGTATACAGACAACCCTCTCCTCTTACCTCTAGACACAAACACTTGCGAGAGATGCAAATACACAGCCAGACTGGAGGCTAAGCGCCCTCAACCCATGACTGTAACAGACAGTCAAGAGTATAAGGGACACACTTGCATCACACCACCTGTCACACATGAATCTACAAAACAAGCACCAGCAAAACATACGCATAAATACACAAAAACATATTCGGAGGCACTAGGTACCAATCTGAAAAAGAAACAGGGCCCTCAAAAGCAGACAAGCAAGCAACCTACTCCCCCAAACACAAGCCAGAAAACACATAATTCACCTCAGCAGTGTGCCTCACAACAGCCCTTAAGGCAAAAACCATACCTAACACGCTAGTAATAGGAGACTCTATAGTAAGGCACACAGATGTTCCACTCACCAGGCTGAATAAGGAGAAGGTTACTGTCAGCTGCCTGTCGGGTGCTCGGATCTTCCACATAACACAGGCACTTAGGTCACTCCAGAACAAGTACAAGTATGATGCTGTCATTGTACATGTTGGCGTGAATGATCTAAGATGTACCTCCCTGGACTACATGAAAAGAGACATTGAGGAGCTCTCTGATCATATAGCCCAAGCTGGTATGACCCTGACCTTGAGTAGCATACTACCTTTACCTAGAATTATACCACAATACAAAGACAAAATGATCAATTTCAACAATTGGCTAAGCTTTTGGTGTCATTCCAAGGGGATCCAGTGTCTGTCTGCCTGGGCTGACATGAAAGACAAGCCTCGCTGTTTTGCCAGAGATGGGTTGCACCTGTCACCCCTAGGTTTTCAAATACTGGCCAAGGCTCTTGCTGTCCCCATAGTGCCTTTTTTAGGCAAGGCTCAAAGGTCAAACCAACCACCATAACCAGCACAGGTAACCAAAAACTAAGGGTAATGCTACTCAACGCCAGAAGTCTCAACCTCAAAATGCACACACTCGAGGCTCTCCTCAGCATGGAGAAAATCGATGTTTGTGACAGAAACCTGGTTCAAGGCTCAAGAGAGCACCCCAGCACTGCCAGGTTACAATTCATATCATACCTTCCGGTCTCAGTTACCGGATCGCAGTACAAAAGATGGAGGTGTATCCATATTCATCAAGGATATCCATATTTCCAGGTTAGTAGTGCATCATGATGCCCCAGAGATCATCCATTCGCAACTATCAGCAGGCAAAACCACATTTCAATTCGTAGCCAGTTATAGATCGGCCACCATGTCCCAAGATGCTCACTCTGCATTCCTTGAGACATTGGAAAATATAAAGGTCCTACCCAACACCATAATCTTGGGTGATTTCAACTACCCTGGTATAGACTGGGCGAACTACCAATGTTCCAACTCCTATGCTCAGTGATTCATAGAATTTATAAATTCAAATGCCCTTGAACAACTAGTATGTTCCCCCACTAGAGGGGACAACATTTTGGATTTAATCATCACAAATATGGGCGCCCATTGTACCACACCCATTATCACTCCCTCCTTGGCCAGATCCGACCACAAACTGATAACCCTGGACATCCTCACCCCCTCCACCTCCCCCAGTCAAAGAAACCATAGTCAAAAACCTTTCCAAAGCAAACTTCAAACTACTTGCATCCAAAGTGGAAAGCTTCACTATTCCCTTGCAGAAGGATAATGATATCCAGGATGTGGAATCCTACACCAAGGCACTCTATATGCATCTTCAGGATTGCATGGACCGTACTATCCCAAATAAAACCAAGACTCCTTCCTCAAGCAAGAAGAAACCAGTCTGGTGGACCTCGGCTATAAGCAAACTTTACAATAAAAGGAGGAGACTTATACAAAAAAAGGCCAAATCTCAAGTAGAAAAATCATCCCTGATCAACATTAGTAAGAAATTGAGGGCCCTCATCAAGTCAACTAAAGCTAATTTTGAAAAGAAAGTTGCCAAGGATGCCAAGGATAATCATAAGGCCTTCTATGGTTACGTCAAAAACTTAAATGGCAACGCTCAGGTCTGTTCTGAGCTAGTACAAAATGGAACAAAATACACTGACCCTTCTGACATTGCCAACATCTTGGCTGACAGGTTCAGTGCAAATTTATTCCCCCCCACCCTCACTACCTACAGGGCCTATTACCATTTCAGGGGATTGTGTAAGTCCAATTATTACTGATACATTGGTTAACAAGGCTCTATCTAATGCTAAAAACACTGCCTCCATGGGAGCAGATGGTGTCCCAGGCTGTGTCATACTCGAGCTCTAAAAGGAATTAACCCCGCATCTTAATACCCTGTTCAGTCTCAGCCTCTCCACAGGATATGTGCCCATAGAATGTCGCACAGCAATGGTGGTCCCACTACACAAGGGTGAGGCCACAACTGACCCTGGGAACTACCGACCTATAAGCCTGACCAGTCTGATCTGTAAGGCTATGGAGCGAATCATTATGGAACTCATAAATGGAGAGATTGAGAACCTACAGTCAGTGGACCCCACACAGTTCGGCTTCGTCAAGGGCAGATCATGCCTCCTGAACCTGGTGGATTTCTTTGAGACAGTTACTCAGGCTATAGATAAGGGAAAGGAGGTACACATGGCTTACCTTGACCTTGCTAAAGCATTTGACATCATTCCCCATTCAGGTATTATTGATAAGCTTACCAGCCTGGGCATAAACCCTTATGTCACAAGATGGATCGCAAACTGGCTCTCAGACAGATCCCATAAAATAAGAGTAACGGGATCTATGTCCGAATCCAGACCAGGAACGAGTGGTGTGCCTCAGGGTCTGTCCTGGGGCTCCTCCTGTTTGGCAAATACTTCTCAGAAGTACAGGCAAGCACAGAAGGGCTGTGGCTGACTAAGTTTGCAGATGACTGCAAACTGGGTGCTATAACAGAGTCTCCGGCCAACATGGAGATCCTCCAGAAGGGCCTAAATGAGGCTGATGCATTGTGTCAAAGCCATGGTCTCAAGCTAAATGCAAAAAAATGCATAGTAATCCCCTTTGGAAAAAATAGAGTACCCGTAAACTACAACATAGGAGGTAATCCTCTGAAATCTGAAGAAGAAATAAGGGATCTAGGGACCCAAGTAGATAGTCAGCTTTCCTTTGATAACCATGTTGCCAAAGTGGTTAGAAAATCCTTCTATGTGACCCATCTGATCACGGAAGGGTTCACATCAAGATCTAAGGATGTAATGGTGCCCCTCTACTCTTCCCTCATCAGACTCATTATTGAGTACAATGCACCAATTGGAATGTACCTGGCTAGACATCTCCAGCAGCTGGAGAGACCACAGAGGTACCTAACCAAGAGTATTACTGGCCTCAAACAGTTGTCCTATGCAGCACGATTGAAAAAGCTAAGACTGTTCTCTGTTGCATACCGCTTTCTCAGAGGCGATCTCTGTCTAACGTACAGAGCCATGTCCAATCCAGAATTGTTGAACATGCCCCATCTTAGCAAAACCAATTCTACTCAAGCTACACGCTCTAGGGATATAAACCTCAACACAACAATGAATAGAACATGCTGGAGGGATAGATTCCCTTCACAGAGACTTCCCTTACTATGGAACAGGGTCCCGATCTACATAAGACAGAGCCCCTCACTATCACTCTTCAAGAGGAACCTTGATGAGTGGATGAGTAACAGAAAGTTCACACTGGGGATCACACCAACAGCACTACTAGATAGGGGCCATGGGTAATAGCTGCTAGTACAAGGGTCTAGGGAACTACTAAAGGGGCGGCGAATGCCACACAATGTGGCTGGGCTAATATATGCCTTCGGGCAGATAGCCCAGTACCAACCTATGAACCTATATATATATATATATATATATATATATATATATATATATATATATATATATATATATATATATATATCCACATAAACTCTCTGTCTTTTAGAAGCGGGACATGCTTGCACTTCTTAAAGGTATGATAAGATCTAAGACATACCTGGTACACTACTATTATCTTATCTAGTAACAAAGACAATCCTGAACAAAACATATCTGGTACTCTACTATTACCTTATCTAGTAACAATGACAATACTGAATAAAATATACCTGGTATTCTACTATTATTACATCTAGTAACAATGGTAATCCTGAACAAAGGGTTTACGTTCCAGTCTTCCTAAAACATCTTGCAGTTCCAGTAATTGCAAAGCATGTACTTTACTTGCTGGTTGTTTAACCACTGGATGTACACTAATACATAAGATTTTCTTCTCAGCAAAGCTATAAACCACATTGTTACTGAATGGGGGCCTTTCCTGTTGTAAACAAGCATGCTGTTGTTGCACCATTGAAAACAGATTTGATGACTGCCATTGTGTCACAAGCTTGGCTGTTAATAAAACCACCTCTAACCACACACAGCTGTAAACACTCTACCTCCTATTTACCTTTTTCCATTTGCAATACATACCTCTCAGTTGCACAGATTTTTGCCTCATAGTTTTGGTCTGTTCCTCATAAAAGTTGTGTTTTTTTCTTAATTGCTTTTATTGAAAATTAAAACAACAAAACATTAATATTTGTTAATAGAAATATTATAAAACAAATATACCTATCTAAAAGAACAATAATAAACAACAACTAAAATAATTACTTAATAATGGTGTCTACCATAAAACAAAGTTTTTTAAACAGAAAAAAATATGTGATGAGTAGTTAGTTAATTATTAAAGTCTGTTATCCAGCAGTTCTTTGAATTCTAACTGTATATTATATGAGGAGCTGATTATAGATGTTCTTGTCTTGATCGTAAAGTTGAAGATGACAAACTTTAGTTGCCAGGTGTACAAATTCCTTTATAGTAGGAATCATCTGATTATTCCAGTTCTTGGTGATAACTTTTCTTGCTAAAGTTAAGATACTCCAAAAAGAGGGAGTTTTATTTTTGTGACAGAAGTGGGAATAGGTGTATTAAATAAAATAAGAGATTTGGTCAGCATAAATTTATCATTATAAACAGTCTCATAAGGTGAGAAAATCATTGCACTTTGCACAGCTTATAAATAAGGTCATGGCATCCACATCCAAAGAGGTCACAAGGTCATGGCATCCACATCCAAAGAAGTCATTGTTTCACTGTACTCATCTGTCATCAAACCATTCATTGAGTACAATGCACTGTACAGCATGGACCTGACCTGGCATTTGCAGTAATTTGAGAGACCACAGTGGTTCCTCACAAAAATAAATAAATAAATAAATAAATAAAATAAAAATAACGGGATAAACAAAAAGTCCTATGCGGACTGTATCAATGGCCTATCCCTGTATTAAGTTTTCTGCAGACTGCTGCTTGATGATCTATGCATACCCCACAAGGTATTCTGATTCCAAACTGATAGATTGGTAGCAAATCCACCAAATAAATATCATCATAAATCCCCACTCTAAGGACCTAAACCTAATCTGCAACATAAACAAAACATGTTGGAGGGGAAATAATTTGCCTCAAAGATTACCCCTTCTCTGAAACAGGCTTCCTATCCATGTGAAAAGCTGATCCTTAATCATATTCAAATGTAATTTAGTCCAATGGATGGGAATTGCAAATTTATACTTGGGCTGGCATCAATGTCCCTAATGGTCAAGGCCATCTTGTGAATGCCTGATGTGTACAAGCCTATATCATAACCATAACATTCTTGAGATGTTGACAGATGTCAGAAATATTTTGGTAAATTTGGGGTAATCTTGGCCAAGCTTTAAAAGGCTCTTCAGCAGCCTAATAACCACCTATGAACTCCAAGAAGCAACAACCAGACAACTGTCTTGTCTTTGCATTATGTGGTCAAAGTATATCAGCTTAAGTTTCATTTTATGTCTTACAGTGAAAAGTCTGAATTTATTTCCTTAGGTATTGGCTGATTTAATCATCATGCAGCTCTTGTAATTCTCAAAAGTATTTTCCAGTACCACAGCTCAAAAGCATCAATTTTCTGGTGCACAACCTTATTTGTAATCTGACTCTCATAACTGTATGTTACCCCTGGGAAAACCATAATGTTTGACTACACTGCTAACTGGAGTTGCTTCTTCTGAGATGACAGCAGTGGCATTTTGTAACTGAGCATTTTATCCAAATAAAATGGCTTGGTCAAAAATGTCTAATTTAAAGCATATTTAAAACTTATGTTTAGAGCCGGAAGTGAACAGTAAATAGACATTATGACATTTGTAGCAACTGATAAATTCAAAAGGCACTCCCAAGTAATTTACCTAAATGTACTTTTCAGCATGAACCTAGCAGTACTTATAAATTGGTTGTGCTAATTAAAAGGTTACTAGCTAATTAAGGATTGTTCAAACTGCAAAACTAAGCCTGTAACTAAGAATTTGCTGATGTTTCTAACATAGTCCCTGGGATTCAGGAAGCCTAAATTTCCATGCAGGAACAGTGTAGGAACTCCAGCATTGAAAATGGCAGCCGAGCGATACAGAATCATGCTGTCTTCATGTGCACAAGCAGCCCTATACTGTTCCTGGACGGAAAACTGGCAAATATGCAAATTAAGCACAAAAAGCGAAAATGATGACAAACTGTAAAAATACCACAATAAACAGCCAAGGCACGGACTAAACTCTATATTTATTAAGGTGAAGTGCTTTTTGTTTGTGCATTCACAAACTTCATCAGGTCTGATGAACATTGTGAATGCAGAAATGAAAAGCGCTTCACCTTAATAAATATAGAGTTTAGTCCGAGCCCTAGCTATTTATTATTGAAAAATGCAAATCACCTCATTTGCTGGTGGAAACCATGCCAATGGGGGGATTTTGCAATTCACCAAGCAGCACGGACTCCGTATAAGAACAGTGTCAATGCAGAAATGTCATTGGCATTAAAAACTGTTTTTTTTTTTTTAAATTAAACTTTTTTTTTTTTTTTTTTTGGGGCCGATCTTGGCCGTTTCAGCTTAGGGCAGCGGTGCACAAACAAGATTGTGCCGAAAAAAAAAAAAAAAAAAAAATGAGAAATGTCAATTTTAAGTTAATTCTGCATTTTGCCATTATAGTCAATGGCATGCAGAATGTAAACATTGCCAGGGAGCATGGGTTGTCAAGGGTAAAGGGTCCATTTTAGAGCAGTAACTAACGACCTACACATTGGGCTATGCAAATGAGGGGAGTTATACTGAATCACAAATTTCCTCAAAGTGTCAGCTTTTACCTAACCGTGTAGGTACAGCAATAAAACAGTACAAGTCTAAGAGCTGGATGACTTCATAAGGGGGTGTGTCATGCTTGTTGTAAGTGCATTGGAGCTCTGTGGCCTGTGTTTGCCCTTAGCTAAGCACAGCTAAGGAAGGAGGTTTGTCAGATGTGCATGAGCACTGTGTACATAGCCTAAATGAGTGTGCGCACCACACACCTGGGTTTTAAACAAAAAAAAAAAAAAAAGAGGAAATGGCAGCACTGTTTACATTGAAGCAGTGGGTATGTGCAGCACATCTCAGAGCTTAAATAGGGAAGAACTGGAAAGGGAAAACAGCAGTAGGAAGGCAATCAAGGAGAACTAGCATAGCTGGCAGGTAGAATGTATCAGAATCAGCCAATCACACAGGCAGCAGCCCAGCACACTACTATAAACTATGCAAACACCTTTCAGACTGCTTTTTCCCACAAACTCTACACCACAGGTGTATACAGATGGGGGATTTTTAACTGGCAAAACTAACTAAAAATGTTAGAGGCTGCTGCTGCTTTACTCCATCAATATGTGCTACAGACTGAGGGTGGTGAGGAGGAGAATGCTGACAATCAACCCACAGAGAGGAGGAGGAGAAGAGTGTACAGACCCAGGGTAACCTGCCTGGGCCTACATGAGCTGGAGATAGTGGAGCAGTATATGGTGAACAGTGACATTCTATAGCAAATCATTGAGCTGTGCCAGCTATGCCTCACACACAGAATTAATAGAGGAGAACCCATCCCAGTGGATACCAAGGTATGGCTAGGCTTAAGAATACTAGCCACAGGTACCTTCCAAAGACTAACTGGGGATATCATGGGGGTCTCACAGACGTCAGCATCAAGGGTACTCCACCAGTTCCTGGATGCCATGACAACACATGCCAATGAGCACATTTATTTCCCCAACACCCATGAGGCATCTCTTCCACCATATAGCAGAATACCCTGAGGTAGTTGGTGCTATAGACTGCACGCACATCCACATCAAAGCACCACCCTGTGAGCGGGGCAGGGTCTACATAAACCACAAGGGCTTCCCCTCCATCAACTGCCAGGCTGTGTGCAATGCCCAGGGCATTATCATGAATGTGTTTGCTGGTAGCCCTGGAAGCTCTCATGACTCCCACATATGGCATTGCTCGCAGCTGTATTAGGCATTTGACAGTGGTGACATCCTGTATAGCCATTTAGTGGGGGATGCTGGCTATGCACTGGAGCTGTGGCTGATGACACCTATCAGAAATGCACACACACCTGAACAAGAACACCATAATGAGGCACATGCACAAACCAGGATCGTTGTAGAGCTTATGTTTGGGATGCTCAAGTCACGGTTCCGCTGCCCTGACATATCCGGTGGAGCCTATCAGTACTGTCCAGCTACATGTACACAAATGTTCATAGCATGTGCCATGTTATACAATATGATATTGTGGAAACAGCTGCATCAGGGACAGCATGGGGCAGGCCAAACAGCCCCCCACCATTGCCAAGGCCAGCACAGATACAGAGGGACTCAGAGGAGGAGCATCCTGAGCCTGCCCCTGTAGGCAGAAGGAGGCATGCCCAGTATGCCCAGGCCTTAGCAAAGAGGCAAGGAATAGCACACACACTGACACTGTGGGGACCCAGGGACTGGTACCTCTCTCCGAGTCACACATACAGTAAAAGGGATGCCAAACATGACACTACCTGTGCTTTACCATGTATAGGGAGAGTACTAAGTGCATCCGACATAGTAAGCCCTCCAGCACTATCCTCAACACTGGCCCAGCAACAAGGTAAGTCACCCTTCCTATCAATTACTGAATAGAGTAGTATGTTCTCATAGTTGTATGCATGATATGCATGCAAGCATGCAAGGAAATTGGGTGGCTGAATGAGATATAAGCAGACAGCTATATGGGACAGCAGGAAATTAACTAGTACTGGTGTCAACATACTAGGCAGCACTACAGAAAGTGACAACCAACACCACAGGACATGTGATGGCCCAAATAACTGTGGGTGTCAATACATCACACACATGGATGTCAATGAGGGTCACATACCCAGCAACCTCAACCAGAAGGACAGGTGTAGATGGCCATAAAGAAAGGCCGTGCTTAGGCCCCCAAATGATGGCAATGGTGAACAGCCCCACACCAGACCTACTCAGACATACTACAACAAATCTGGCAGTTGCCTTCTAGTTCTGAAGAGTAGGAAGTCTGAAACCGAAATTTATGTCATTAAGATCTAACATGTGTACTCTACTGATATGTCTCCTTTCTGCATGATAGGTCACAATACAATATGAAATGGAAGCCAACAGAGTAACCAGAATACCAGTACAGTCATTGCAAATGTTTAAAGTCTGCAGATGTGCACCCCCCATCACAATCCCATGTAGTAATGCAGTAATAATTGGCCTGCAGCACTCTCAAATAGCTTACAGTCCTCTGACAATGGCCCATACCTCACCCATAGTGCCAATGTATGGAATGTCAGGAGGTTCCAACTAACAACCTAACACAGGAAACAGAAACCAAATGCAAGGCCATGTTGACCAATGCCAGTAGCATGCCTCCCCATGTCCTACTGCAAGGACTGTGGACCTGGCTATAAAATATTACTGGGATAAAGGCCCAGCTATAGGGATACTTCTGAGATATTGCTTACATTTATTTATTTATTTATTTATAAATAAATAAATAAATACTTCTGAGATATTGCTTACATAATGTTAGTAAGAGGATAGAATAACAGAGAGGGGGTGTAGAAGCATGGATGTCATGGAGTGTGTGAAGTCTGAAACTCTAATGTCAGCCCATACTACCGCCTGACTGCAAACCCATGAATGAATAGTCACAAAACTGCTTGTAAATCACAATGAGAAGGTAAATTGACCAGATATATGAGTCCTGCCTCTGGATAACCTGGGTGTATCTGTACAGCTGAGAGGTATGGCCCCAGCAGGATATGGCCATTCCTTGCAGTTGAAAAAACACAAGAAGGGGATCCCCAGCCAGCATACTAACAAGGTGCTACACCATTTACACAAAACCAGCAGTCTGTTTTCTGTAGCTACTCCTCCACAATGGCAGGTGTGTGCCAGAATGTGTAGTCTACATGCCTCAAAATATTGGTCTCAACTTCCTTCATCCTGTATCTTTCCCTGGTAAATAACTGTGAGCAAAGAATGATAATTGTCAGTAGTTGATGACATGATACATCACAGTGTAAAACAGTATATATGTCAAAAAAATCTATGCTACAACCAAACATGTCACACAAGCAGTACAGACAGCAATAGTTACAGTATCCCCTGTATGTTATGCCCATTTTGTCTATATATTGGCAACCTATCTACAGATATCCTGCAGAAACTATTTGCTTGGTGTAGCTGTAGCACACAAAACCCTGAACTGGAGTCCAGCCCTCCCTGGAATGGATGCACACACTCAATATAGAAGGTCATACTGGGCATGCTCCTACACTTAGAGAAATGAAGCCCATGTCTCACAACACAGTGGACTACAGATATCGGTTATTCGCAGCTGTCTGTGCACGCACACCATTTTGTACACCATTGATACTTCACACACACACACACACACACACACACACACACACACACACACACACACACACACACACACACACACACATTGGATGGAATACTCACACATATCTAAGGCCAACATAATATAATATGTTAAACATACACACACAGAGACGTGGAGAAGAGAAAGCAGACAGTGACAAAGAGAATCCCATTATTAGGCCTTTCCCACCCAGTACATATCCCATTGGCCTATATCACATGCTGTGCTGATGTCATTCATTATAGAAATTCCTTTTGTAATATAGATAGATATTTTAAAGCTATTGATGAATATTTGTTGTTGCTTGAAAAGGGAAAACGTTTGGGCTATTTTTCTGCCAGTGATGTGTTAAGAAAGTTTAGTGCAGAAGACAGCAATTTGGCTGTCTTCTACTGTCTACCCAAGACACATAAAGGCCTTGAGAAATTGACTGGAAGACCTATTGTGTCTGCTAAAAAATATTTTTTAAAACCTATCAGCACATTTTTGGATGAATATTTGAGCAAATATGCTTTGAGATTACCCTCGTACATAAGAGATAGCCAAGATTTTTTAACTAAAATACAGGGTTTTGAATGGAATAGTTCTATGTATTGGCTATGCATGGATGTGAAAAGCCTGTACACCAACATCAGGAATGAGATTTGTGTCCAGGCTTTGTTCCATTTTTTGGGTCATTCCCCTATGGCGCATTTTATGATTGATTGATTTGGTGGTCTTCTGTTTAAAACACAACTTTTTACATTTAATGGGGAAGTCTTCCATCAACTGCAGGGCACTACAATGGGGGCAGCTTTTGCCCCCATGTATGCAAACAAGGCAAGATATATCATCATAATTTTTACAAAACCCAGGTTCTGCTTTACTTAAGGTTTATTGATGACCTCGTTTTTTATTTGATGGTCCCATGGAAGCAGCTACCCATTTTGTGGAAGATTTACATATTAATAATATGGGCCTACAATTTGATGGTATTCAGCTTGGAACAGAAGTTAGTTTTGTTAGATATTAAGCTTAGCCAATTGAATACTGGGCTACATGACAAGTTTACTTATAATAATCAATTTCTATGTGGTAATAGTTGCCATCCAGAGCATTTAATAAAGATTCTACCCTATAATGATTTTTTAAGGATGTATAGACTAAACAGAAAATATGTTTCTAAATAGAGGTTATAAGATAGACACTGTTAAAGAAGCTAAGGTTAAGGTTATGAATCTTAGGTGGCCCAGTGTCCAAAACAATATGAGAAATGAAAATATGAGGGGTAGAATGTATTCTTGGCTTGATGATAACTTTTGTAATATTCCTGCTGAACATGTACTTAACAAGGAAGAGAATTTGAGTAACATCTGCTTTGTAACTACACATAATGTTATTAGTGATAAAATAGTTAATACAGCTTGTCAATTTTGACCCATGTTGCTTAGAAACAAGGAGCTAAATAAATTGCTGCCACAAAGGTTAAAAATTTCTTATAAGAGGGCCAGAAATCTTAGAGATATGGTTGTGCATAATCAATTTGAACCACCTATAATGAATATTAGTGTTGGGGTGCCTATATTTAAAGGCACTGTACCATGCAATAAATGTTCTATATACAAAAATGTGATCAATAGCTTTAAGTATATTAATGGACATCAATTTTTGGTTAAGGGTAATTTCAATTGTAATACATGTGGGGTTATATATGCTCTTAGATGTAGCTGTAATAAATTTTATATTGGTGAGACAAGCAGAAGTTTTAAAGTATGTTTCCAAGAACATCTAAGAGATATAAAAAATGCTAGAATTGATAGCCCCCTTGGTAGTCATTTTTCTGAATTTCATAATTGTAACCCTAATCACATTATTGGTTGTGTTTTGGAAAAAGTTGAGACACTTTTGGGGGGATTAGTGAATTTGGATGTTAAGCCATGTAAAAAGGAGACATTATATATTTTAAAGTTTTATACTTTGGAACCCTTAGGGTTAAACAAGGAATGTGACTGGAAATATGTAATTTAAATTAACTTAATTGATTAATTGCAGTGGGTGTGTTTTGTAAAGCTTAGGTGTATATAATCTTGATGTTTTTTATGTTATTTTACTCTGTGAAGGTTGTATATTTGAGGCGCTAAGTAATAAAAGGTTGGACTGTTCATTGTCTTGGTGGTATAGTTTTCTTGTTTTGCTTTCCTAGTAGTATATATAATAGTTACAGTATCCCCTGTATGTTATGCCCATTTTGTCTCCATATTGGCAACCTATCTACAGATATCCAGGAGAAACAGTTTGCTTGGTGTAGCTGTAGCACACAAAACCCTGAACTGGAGTCCAACCCTCCCTGGAATGGATGCACACACTCAATATAGAAGGTCATAGTGGGCATGCTCCTGCACTTAAAGAAACAAAGCCCATGTCTCACAACACAATGGACTACAGATATCGGTTATTCACAGCTGTCTGTGCACACACACCAATTTGTACACAATTGATACTTCATACACACAC
The DNA here is from genome assembly GCF_019279795.1 of Protopterus annectens. NCBI lineage: Eukaryota > Metazoa > Chordata > Ceratodontiformes > Protopteridae > Protopterus > Protopterus annectens. The sequence continues at coordinate 164,153,464 of NC_056742.1, forward strand.
ACACACACACACACACACACACACACACACACACACACACACACACACACACATACACACACACACACACACACACACACACATGCACATACACATACACACACACACACACACACACACACACACACACACACACACACACACACACACACACACACACACACACACACACACACACACACACACACACATTGGATGGAATACTCACACATATCTAAGACCAACATAATATAATATGTCAAACATACACACACAGAGACGTGGAGAAGAGAAAGACAGACAGTGACAGAATCCCATTATTAGGCCTTTCCCACCCAGTACACATCCCATTGGTCTATATCACATGATGTGCTGATGTCATTCACTATAGAAATTCCTTTTGTTAGCCCCCAGCCCTATAGTCTAAGTGGTGCTTGTGATAACTGTGTAACACTACAGTCCAAATAAGTATCCATGTAGCAGTTGTAATCTCAGTCCTGTTAAATGTTAAGTTGTGTGAGTGTGTGTGCGTGTGTGTGTGTTTCTAGATGAATATGGTTGAGGCCATTCCAGCACACACTAAACTTCCCTTACCACTGCTGCTGATGTCACTCACCTTCAAAGATATCTTTGGACAGCTCTCCAACATATAATCTCCATGGTGCTTGCAATAACTGCGTAATACTATAATGTAGCAAACTAGTTAGGTAGGAGTTCTAATCTGGGTCCTGGTAACTGTAAAGATGTGTGTGTTTGTGTGAGAGAGTGTGTGTGTGCCTTTGTAGACACCTGATTTTGTGGTCATTCACACTTACTACACTTCACTTACCCCTCCTTTAGCACTGCTGCTGGTGTCACTCACCTTCAAAGATACCTTTGGACAGCTCTTCATCATATAAGCTCTGTGGCATGTATGATAACTGTGTAACACTGTAGTAACAGTACATAGCTAGGTAGGGGTTTGAAACTCAGTACTGACAAGTGTGTGTCTGTCATTAGTATCCTATGTTGGTGTGCATTGGGGTGTGGGTTTTGCTAAATTATTGTATTGAGGACCTAGTATATGTCCGAATGTCCACTTTACAAGGCCAACAGTTGTCAAACACCATAGAGGTTGGTGTATACAATCCACAGTCATAAATATGTCTACCGCCATGTGGAATAACTATGTGAAAGTATGGATTAGTGAACACTAAAGGCAACCCTTCTAATACTCAGAGACCACTTTCTACCCATGGATCATACACAAACACCCTTGGCTAGACATCATCCACTATATTGATAGTTCTCCTGAAAATTGCCTCATAGATAGTACCCATGGTGTGATTGCAGTAGATATGCCTGTTGACCACAACAGTGCTACTGACATCAGAAAGTACTTTGATGTGTTACATCTCCTGACTGTGTGTTATCCAGCAAGTAAAAGTACTTGCCACCATTTTACATTTCCTCAGTAGCCCAATCAGTGTGTACAGTGGCTCTTTTGCCATGTTCCCCAGTGGACACCTGCAACAACTGTAGAGTCTGCACACATACCCCACAAAGGGAATATCATGTTTTATACACATGCCCTGTATGGACAGATGCCAATAACTCCAATAAATCCTTGTATCATACTGTCTATGTAGGTGCAATCGTTACCTCAGTTACATAGCCAGGTCTCAACAAACAAGGTCAGGAATGCTACTTCTGAAGATGCCAATCTGTCCACACAACATGCCTCAGAGACCTCAAGCACATTTACATACTTCAAAGGACATGCTTGTGGGATAGGTTCACAACCCAGACACTGTCCATGGTATGGAATATAAATCCCATACATGTGAACCACCTCTCCATTACAGAGACATGTGTCCTCCACTCCAACAACTGCTATGAGTGACTGCATCCTGACAGATGTCTACTGTTGAGCAGCATGACCCTCAGCTTGCATACATGTGTAGCTATTATGGTGGTAATAACATTAGGAACACTGTCTTATAAGGCATCATAGGGGTGGCAAGACACTTAGCTAGTACCTAGAAACCCAGTGGTGACAGATCTAGGACATCTGTGGCAAGTCATTGGGTTCGGTCAATCATGTCATCCCAAGCATAAAAGTACTGGATCCCCAGAGAATGACACATAACATGTAAGTCAATGTTGCAGTTAATCTGTTGATAGTACTGCAGCATCATAATGGGTGACAGTGATACACTGCCCAGGGCTACTGCTGCACCTGCCTGGACCACATAATCAGAGACTTTAACCATGTCTCTTGTCATGTAGTCCAGGGAGGTGTGTCCCAAGTCATTCACACCCATATGGATACAGTGTGATACTCGTAGTTGTTGTGGAGTGTCATGACTGGCTGTGTCATGTGTTGGATGCTGGCATGTGATAGATATTTGTCTGATACTTTCTCCATATTCAACTTAGTGAGTGAGATTTGTGTGTGCCCCAGTATTGAGTTGCCCATGATCACTGTATTGTGCAAGGTGGTTAGCCTTAGGAGCTTAGGTTGAGGGGCACACTGTGTAGGTTAAATATGTGTTCCTTGGCATGTTCCATGTCACAGTGTCTGAGTGGGTGTCTGTCTTGCTGATCTGTGCTGTTTGGGTAAATGTCCATTGAGTGCCTCTGAAAAGGTGGGTGTGTGTCTTTTCACTGTATGCCATGGCTGTCAAAGTGGGTGTCATGGTGAGCTACGTGTTCCATATGGTGTGGTACAGGTGTTGATCATATACTCATATCCTGCTAGCCCAGTCTTTGCTGGAGAGTACATATGTCCACATTGGGTGATATATGAGTAACCCAAACAGGTCTGAATGTTTGGAGTTTAGAGGCCAGGGTTGTCTGTGTACATGATCCAGTTGCAACAGTGCCATCAAATGGACAAGAGCTCCAGGTTAATGGGTGAAAGCACAGATAACCACCCTACAAACATGGCAGGAGGGGTTGACATAAATATTAAGTACTTGGGCTACATCTGTGATGAACGAGTACTGCTGATGGCTCCCAGGTGGGCCACATGTCTTGATACAATAATCTGAAGTGCCAAGCCATAATGCTAGTTGAAGTGCAAGACAGGAAGAACTAACATGATGTACGGGTGGAGCAGAAGGCAGACTGTCTGCCACCTGTAATACTTTACCGCAGCTGTGCAGTTACCAGAAGCTTGGCCATGTGAAAGCTCAGTAAGCTCGGTAGTGCATGTTGTAACTATGTAACGCTATAGTAGATATACGTAGATAGGCAGGAGGTCTAATCCCAATACTGGCAAGTGTGTGTGTGTGTGTGTGTGTGTGTGTGTGTGTGTGTGTGTGCGTGTGTTTGTGTGTGTGAATAATGTACTGTTTGGCTTATATCATTTTTGAGCTGTGTACTACCATTTACACTTCCCTTTACTCCAATTTAGTAGTCCTGTTGATGTCATGCACCTTACAAGTACCTTTGGAAGAGGTGAAACTGTATGCGCTCTGTGGCAAGTTTGATAACTGCATAACACTATAGTAGGCATACCTAGATAGGCATATAGGCAGGAGTTCTAATCCCAATACTGGCATGTGTGTGTGTGTGTGTGTGTGTGTGTGTGTGTATGTGTCTGTGAGTGTGTGTGTGTATCATGTATTGTGTGGCTTATACCATTTTTGACCTGTGTACTACCCTTTACACTTCTCTTCACTCAAATTTAGTAGTCCTACTGATGTCATCCACCTTAGAAGTACTTTTGGAAGAGGTGGAAATGAATAAGCTTTGTGGCGCGTCTGATAACTGCGTAGCACTATAGTAGGAATACCTAGATAGGCCGGAGTTCTAATCCTAATGCTGATAACTGTTTGTATGTGTGTGAGGATCATATCTTGCATGGCTTATACCATTTTGATGTGTATACCATACATGGGTGGTGACCACCTCCCGCTGCCATTACTTTATATAGTGTGGTAACAGCATCTGCCTTTGATGCAGCATTGTTGAACTATTGTACATTCCTCTGTACAGATTTGTCTGACATATCCATATGTTTGCAACATATAAGTGGTTGGAAGTGCTCTGTATGCCTTAACAATGCCCATGTATGTGTTATTATAGCCAAATAGGCCACAGTGAGTGTACTGACACATATGGCAACATGAGCTATCTTATCTGACTGAAACCTCATGCTGATACAATGTCTGCCACCCTCACAGATGGCCAGCCTTATAGGTGCAATACATGAGTCCAGGGGGGATGGTTTTACAAGTGAACTGTTCCTGTTATGGGTCACCTTACATGCTGGAAGAGGTGTGGACTGTAATATTGTGGTCCTAATTAGTATGTAACAGGAACACCTCACATCTTAAGAGGGGTGTGTACACTATTTATATCTACTGTATACCACTAATGTGTCACACATGATGCTACCTTAGGCCATTTGTCCAGCCCATTTTGGTGGCCTTTGTCCAGACATCTTGGCACTGACAAGTTGTGAGGTATGCTACAGGAATGTTGAATTCACATCAGATAGGCTCCATTGGCAACCACTGTGATTCAATACAGTTAACCCCAGCACATGTGAACATGCACAACAAGCAATATAGCTATTACATAAAGCAATATAGCTATTACTGATGGTTGTGTGCATGGTAAATTGCATGCACTTCACATGCCCAGGGTATTGCCAGGCAATAACAGAACAATGTCGCACTCACCAGCTTCAGGCTGCTGTCCCATATGCAGACTAGAGGGTCCTAGGTAGTTGTGAGAGGGAGTTATTGTGAGTAGACTCACATGTGGCCTTGGTACAGGATGGATGCAGCGTGTCTGCACATCTACAGTACTAACCACAATAATACACAATGTCCTGACCTTACCATAGATGCCCACCTCTGTGCATTAGAAAATCCCATCCACAACTGCAATCGGACCTGACACATGCATGTAGATACAATACAGATACATGTATGTCTGATACATTACTGCACTAATCCCCACTGGGCCCTTACCTGCACACTCCTTGTCCAGTGTGTGTGTGTGCAATTCACCTCCACAATGCTTCCTTCAGTGTCATGGCTTGTGCGTGGGGCGTGTGCCAGAAATTTGGCTAGGAGATCCTCTGTGGGTGTCAGTGGGGGATGTATGGCTGGGCCCCCAACTGTGGCTAGCCAGTCCTTCCCTACAGCAGCCACCTATTGACGGGCATGATGGATGAGCTGGGTGGCCCGATGCTGCACATGCTCATAAGTTCTGCTGTGCAGGTCGGCATCATTTAACCTGTGGACTCTGTGTGATGTTTACATCATGCACAAAGGCCACTATGACACATATGACTATTGTCAGAACTCTGGACATTACCTCAATGCCAGGAGATGTGCCAACATTACCTTTGTGAACACCATGGCTCACATGAAGTAATACATTGCTGGCAGTCCACTGAACAGTAATGTTGTTATAACATGATGGGGAACATGGGTTGACATTGAGCTGTCTGTTGATCACAACAGTGCCACTGACATCAGAAAGTACTTCACCTAAGTGTGTGTTATCCAGCAAGTAAAAGGACATGGTCACCTTGTACCCTCCTTTCAGTAGCTCAATCAATATGTACAGTGGCCCTTTTGCGATATACACCACTGGACACCTGCAACAACTGTAGAGGCTGCAAATGTACCCCACAAAGATAATACCAGGACTTACACACATGCCTTCTATGGACAGACTCCTATAACTCCCTGTATCAAATTGTCTATGTAGGTGCAACCACTACCTGAGTTACACAGTCATTCTTCACCAAACGGGGTCAGGAATGCTACAACTGAAGACCCCAATCTGTCCACAGAACATGCCCCAGATACCTCAAGCACACGTCCACACTCCAAAGGACATGCTTGTGGGATAGGTTCACAACCCAGACACTGTCCATAGTATGGAACATAAATCACATACATGTGAAGTAATGCACATCACTGGCCATCCACAATACACATCTTAATGAGTGGATGGGGAATAAAATACCCACCCTTGGGGCTCACTCCAGTGAGTATACTCATTAGCCACACTGGGGACTATTTTCATGTGGCCTGATGCCAGGGAATTTCCTTGGCCTAGCCTTGTAGAGCCTTCATGGCCATTCACCTACTACACATCTACAAATCTATGAACCAATGGATCTCAGTAATGTGAAGTATGTGTGTGTGTGTGTGTGTGTGTGTGTGTGTGTGTGTGTGTGTGTGTGTGTGTGTATTAATCTGAGTGTTTTTGTTTGATGAACACCCCCTGGGAGTGTGGTTATTAGCAAACGGAGGTGTGTCCAAACCAACACACTTACCATTCTCCACTCTGAAAAAGATGTTGTTAATCACCATAAATGTATATACAGCCCTTAGCCCTATAATCTGCGAGGCATATGCAATCACTGTTGTACAGACCTGTGAAATTCTTGCAGATACAGCTGCATCTTGCCATTGACATGGTTGATGTGTTACTGCACTGCCATACCCCTTGGTCTTGCTGCAGGGCCACATCCTGGTGACATACAGAGGCCTGGAACATAAACAGGATACACCATGTGAGAACACATTCAGTCAGCATTAAGAATAGCAATAATACATCATGGTGCAAACTGTACACACAGTCTGATGTGTACCCCTTACAAATGCCAGATGACAGCACCCAACACAGCATTGCCTATATACAATTTATTAAGTTCACCCTGTGCATCAGACCCATATTTGCATGTCCCTGCATCAATGTTTTGGATGTCAGGGATTGAGCACAGGTTTCATCATATGCACAGGATGTTGTGTGGTTTTGCCAGAGCCCTAGGCTCCACCATTTGGTTGACAGTATGGGTGTGTGTTTGGGGTATGGGAATGGTATGGCCTGTGCAGGTGTGGTGGATGTGTGTGGAGGTGAGTTTATTGTGATATGTGTGTGTGTGTGTGTGTGTGTGTGTGTGTGTGTGTGTGTGTGTGTGTGTGTGTGTGTGTGCATGTGCGTGCATGCGTGTGTGTGTGTGTGTGTGTGTGTGTGTGTGTGTGTGTGTGTGTGTGTGTGTGTGTGTGTGTGTTTGTGTGCTCGTGCATGCACACAGACACGCCATGTGGCTGCTCTACACTAATTTTTTTCTGAACACCTGTGGCCTGTACATGGCAGGGTGTACAGTTCACCGCCTCCGGCCATGGACACGGGAACTGGATCTGCCAAGGGTATCACGGGCACCACCACTGACAATTCCAGAAAGGCTGGAGATAGTACTGCTCCCTAATGGTGACATATGTCTGCAGGATCCGCAACCCTGTTGGGACCATCCAGGACCACTTGTCCATGGCCTGCCACGTCTTGGCGTGGACATCACACCACCCTCACTAGTGCTGGTGTTACCACCCATATGGGAGAGTGATGATGTATGGCCACATGCACACCCAGAGGGTCATGGTTCTGAGATACCTTCACATGGTCGCTTCCTCCCGTCTGTCATATGTTCAAGCAGTTAATGAAAATTCTGGTGATTGGATCTTAGAAGTCTGTTGGGTATCTGCATTTTGAAGGGAGATGCAAGGCAGGGGTTGATGGAGGAATTACAGATGATTTATAGGCATGAGTAAATTGAATGTAGGTAAGATGGTTGGTAAGTCCAAGCAAATTTAGTTTGTGTAGGGCATTGTAGTGGTGGTATTTGGATTTATAGCTGGTAGCAAACTTAGACATTTTCTCATAACAGGAGGATAGCTTTGTTTTAGAAAAGATTGAAGGCTGGTAAGAAGTGGGGCACCAGACAGGAGACAATGAATGAGGAAGGAATGAGGAAGGTGTTAGTACCATTTTAGTAGTGTGAGTGAAATAGCAGTTATGGTGGTAGTATTTTACCCTGACATATGTACCTCAAGACTCTATAGAACACAGTTGCAATGCAATCTCAGTACATTGATGTGCACGTTTGGCTTACCTGGATTCTACTCGCCTGTTGCCTGGGTGCCACCCACCTCCACGACTGAAAGTTCTTGTGTAGATCTTCTTGTGGGGACTACCCCAAGGTTGGCCAGGAGCTCCTCCACTACCATAAGAGGGGGCTGTGTAGCTGCTCCCCCACCAGTAGTGAAACGGTCCCTTGCTACAGCAGCAGCCTGTTGCTGGGCATGCCGAATCAGGTCAGTTGCTCTATGATGTACCTGATCATACATGTGGCCATGGTGGCCCAAGGTGTTCACACTTTCGACAATTTCATCCAACAGTGCAGTTCGCTCCCACTGGTTTTGGTGACCCCGACCAAAAAGGATGGTGTAGTTCTGCAGGATGGCCTCAGTTATGGCCAAAGTCTCCTGCTCATTGTAGTCTGGCTGTCTTGGCATAACACCTGGAAGACATAAACAGGGAAACACATCACAGGACCTCAGACATTGCAGAGACTTCTTTACAGAGACAGCACATAACTAATTATCAACAGTGTACACTACATACAAACACATGAGACAAAGCACTGTATGAACATGCATTGTACTCCTGGTCCTGTTGTGTCATATTCCCCCCTATGAGGGCCAGTACATTTCATTAACCACCATTCACATTTGTGTAGAAGGGTGACAGTGTCTGTATTCCTTGCAGATGGGCTGTCAAAGCTGCATACAGTATGTAATGGAGCTGGAAGCATATGTCTGAGTTCATGTAGGATGAAGATTGGAATGTTATCAGTCCCAGAGGGGACTTGCTATTTTTACGTTTAAGTGGGCGGTTTGCATCTGATCCATGGTGATGAGGGTAGTGGTGCATGTGGTGTGCCTATCCACCTATTCTGATGTTGAGCCAGGGTGGTGATGTTTGGCCTAATGTGTCTGCAGTAGGTTGGCTGTAGCGATGGTGTGTGTGTATGTGCTATGATTGACCTCCATTACAGGGTGGTCTGGGTTGTTGCCTATGAGACTGCAGACAAATGTGAAGATGGCCTTCTGGTTGCCATCAGTGGATGTGTCTCATTTATACTCATAGTCAGCCTTACAGTAATCCACCTGTGACCTACTATGGTCATCCAGATAAAGGATGACATGCTGGCCAGTTGGTGCCTGCCAATATAGTATCCCATTATGTGCTTTGTGCAGTACTGCTGTCCAGCAAAGGGGTTTACTCTACTTTGGTTGAGACAGGTTGTACAAGTTAGGTACTGCTGAGCCCATACAGCTATGTGGGTGGTAATATCAATGTCTGTAGTAAGCATGGACACAAGGTCATAACACAGTTGGACACCTCTCTATTTCCTACATGATACTCCTGCTTATGGCAGTACCCATGTCTGTGTCAGGCCACTGCAACAACCATTAGCTGTGGAAGTGTGACTCTGTTGGATGCACACACATTAACATTAACATGTGTATAACATGTGCAGCTTAGTTATATGCTGTATTGCATCCCATATCAGTTTTTATGAGGCAGCCAGGTGCACCTACCCATACATGCATACATCTGCACAGTTAATAACTACTATACATTTCTGTTCTATGTCAGTATGGTACACTGTCATAATACTTTTGTTGCTCAGTCATACCTATCAACCTGGTAGGGGGCAACATGTGGAGGATGTTGTACATACATGGTGGGCTATGGATCAACATTAGTGACACTGTCTTCACATTGTTGTAACACACGTACGTCATTTGATATTTTGGTAGCTTTTGCATACACAGTCATACCCTGGAGGATGTGCAATGCTCCTATGGCAGACAGAGAGGGGGATGGCTAGGATTGTGGCAGTGAGTGTTAGGGACATTTACACATTTATACAGTGAAAGAGGTTGGCAAAGGAAAAATGGGATTGTCAGACAGATGAAGCAACTATACAGCAGTATAAGGGGATGGGGTGCATGGCAAAGAGAGTGGTGGCAAAGGCTAGGGATGGTGCGTCTGAATGGTTGTATGTAAAGTTGGACACCAAGGATGGAGAATAGGACCTGTGCCAATTGACTAGACAGACGAATGTAGATAGGATGGATGTGCAGCAAATAAAGGTGATTAAGGATAATGTGGGAAACATAGTCACAAGCATGGAGAGTGTGTACAGCAGATGGAAACAGTACTTTGATGGTCTGTTGCATGAGGAGAATGAGAGAGACAGGAAGCTGCATGATGTGGGTTTTGTGAATCAGGAAGTGCAACAGATTATCAAGGAGGAAGTAAGGATTGCTATGAAGGGGTGTAACATTGGTATGGCTGTTGGTCCACAAGCTATACCTGTGGACACATGGAGTTGTTTAGGAGAAATGGCAGTGGTGCTGTCAACCACATTATTTACTGGGATCTTGGAAAGTGAGAGGATGCATGAGGAGTGGGGAAAATGTGCTTGTGTACTGATCGTGAGAATAATGGTGGTGTGCACAGCTGTAGTAACTACAGAGGGATAACATTGTTCAGTCACAGCATGAGATAATGGTAAAGGGTGGTGGAATCTATATTAAGAAGGGTGGTGAGGATTACTGATCAGCAGTATAGTTTTGTGCCAGGAAAGATCAGTACAGATGTGATGTTTACTATGAAAGTGTTGATGGAGATGTACAGACGAGGACAGAGGTAGCTGCATTATGTCTTTGTGGACTTACAGACAGCATATGACAGGATGCCTAGAGGGGAGTTGTGGTACTGTATGAGGAGGTCAGGAGTGGCAGAAGAATCAGTAAGAATGCTACAGGATATGTACAAGGCTACTGTGACAGCAGTGAGTTCTGACTTGGGAGTGAAATGTGCATTTAAGGTGTAGGTGGAAGTACATCAGAGAGCTGCCGTGAGTCATTTTTCATGTGCAATGGTGATGGACAGCTTGACAGACATAATCAGACAGGGGTCCCTGTTAATTGTGCTGTTTGCAGATGACATTGCGTTCTGTAGTGAGAGTAGGGAACAAGTTGAGGAGACCCTGGAGAGGTTGACTTATGGTCTAGAAAAGGGAGGAATATTGGCCGAATGTATGTGTGTGAATGGAAGGGAGGATGTAGAAATGGTGAGGATGCAGGGAGTACAGTTTGCAAAAGTGGAGAAACTTAAATACTTGCAAACAACAGTTCGGAGTAATGGGGAATGTGGAGGAGAGGTAAAGAAGAGAGTGCAAGCTGGATACAGGTGGTAGAGAGAAGTGTCAGGTGTGATTTGTGACAGACAAGTACCATTAAGAGTGACATTGAAGGTCTACAAGAGGGTGAGCAGCCCAGCTGTGTTATATGGGTGTAGACAGTGGCATTGAAAAATAAGGCAGGAGTCAGAGGTGGATTTGGCAGAGTTTATGACATTAAGATTTGCACTGGGTGTGATGAGGGTGTACAGGAGTAGGAACATGTATGTTAGGTGGTCAGCCCAGGTTGGATGGCTTGGGGCCAAAGGCAGAGAGTGGCAGGATTATGTTTGTTTGGACATGTGATGAATTGGTTTGCTGAGTATATTTGTGAAAGTATGAGGCTGCTGGGTAAGAGGAAAAGGGGAAGGCCTGAGATAAGGGGTATGTATGTGTTGATAGCAGACATACAGCTGGTTGGTGTGAAACAGCAAGATGCAGAGGGCTGGAAGACATACAGTCAGACGATCTGCTGTGGCAACCCCTAACAGGAACAGCCAAATGAAATGTAAGGAGATGTCATAATGTCAGTGTTCACAGGTTGCTAATTCTTTGCCAGACATAACACAACTGTTTTAGTGCATAACTACAAACCTGAGGCACACATATGGTCATTGTGCATAACACTGGACAATTGAATGGTATGAGCTCATTATATCATATGCAGTTCAACACACACAGCTGCAACATTATTTCACTATGCAAATACCCGATACAGGTCCCTCACATTTCTGATACAGACATGTATATCATACTAGTACTCACAATTAACATATGGATATATACTCTGTACAGGTCCCTCACATGTCTGATACAGACATGTATATCATACTAGTACTCACAATTAAGATATGGATATATGCGACATCCCAGTAGCTGGCTTAAGAGTGTCACAGTCAGTATTGTTCAAACCACACTCCAGTAGTAGTCATATGTGACTGACTCAGGGGCATGAGCTGTGTTCTATGTCACTACAGACGGACAAATATTCTATGGCCATAGGTTCTGATCAGCAGTATATCAGTATAGCAATTGTTGTTGAGAAATATTTGTGCATACCTCCTACTACATTCCATTACATGATTACTTGTTTCACATGCCATTTTTTTTTTGCCTGTTTCAGTTGCTGTATTTCACAGGTGTGTCTCCCAGATTTTATTTGTAGTCTGCTTGTGATGGTCTTGCTTTTTGTTTGTTTTCTTTCTTTCTCTCTTTCTTTCTTTCTTTCTTTCTTTCTTCTCTCTCTCTATCTGGTAGATGTAGAAAAATACATCTGTTTTGCATAGGCAGCAGCTTGAACTTTGTAGGTAATGCTCATGCCTAGGTGATGGCATGTGCATGAATTGGAGTCCCCCACTTGCTAACTTCATGTGGAACAGCTGTGGTATCATTCCTATAGCCAATTGCATGGAAACACACTCCTATAACTAAGCACTTCATGTGGGTGTTGGCCTTTTTCCTTCACTGTGAGCAGGACTTCATGTGGGTGTCTGACAAACAGCATCACAGAGGGTAGTTGGAAATACCTCTTACAACAAACACTGTGGAGACAGCCCAGTAAACTGGAGGAGGATGTTCCAGACATGGGGACATAATGTAAGTATTGCTGTTATACATTTGAAGCAATGTTAGTTTAACAGGGTTTATGTGGATATGGCTGTTCTGCATGATTTAAAGTCTGACATGACAGTGTTATGTGGTTGAGAAAACTCTCACCTGTAGGGCTATCTGCAGACTGTCCAGAGTCTGGAGTCTTAGATTTGGTGTGTTACTCACACATTTTTTGTCTTTATAAATTTAGTAGCATACTCTGAGGTTTGCAGTCAGTAAATGGTAACATCCCTATGTGTTTCTGACTTCATATCCCTCGAAGAGATAGGTTAAAACAAACCCAATCACACTAGCAATTTTCTCAGTTTATAACAGCAATATGTCAATGATGGCCCTGTGTTTGTGCCTCTGTCCCCCAGATCTGTCAGCCTCTGTACATATGTCATGCAGTAAGAGGTGGATATGTACAGTATATCATTATTTACTAACATCATTCCTGATAACACATATCAGACTGCCTGACATATTATGTATAGGAGGCCTTATATTTGAGGACAAAACCTGGACATTATGTTGTAATCTGTACAGTAGTGAGGTTTGTGTACTTATGGCGATTGTCGACAGAGTGTCAGTATTGTGTAGCAGTGTATTGTGAATATATTATTTGGCCTGTGTACAGAGTGGGGTAGATATCAGTGTTCTTGGTCCTCTTCTATCTAACGTTGCATGCTGCTCCAGTTTCTGGTACCCTATCAGCTTACATGTTTGTAGGGCCAGACTGAGACATGTCCCATACCACAGTCAGGCATCAGACTACACTGTGAATTAGGCCAGTATACATAGGGGTAGTGTGTGAGTGGCAAACATAATGATGGGTTTTGTTCACACAGTCCATATACTGTACTATTAATTAGGCTTACCATTCTGTGACTGTGACTGTGTTGAGATTGGTTGTGGGTATGCACTTTCACATTGGTGTCTGTTACTCTGTGCAGTTACATCCCTGTAGGGCCTGCTATAT
>NC_056742.1:164172064-164216940 GCF_019279795.1 Protopterus annectens
CCTTGGATGGGGAGGGGTCTTTGGTAATCGGAAGGCCACGAGCCCCCAAATGGATACAGTGGGACTGAGGTTCCCACCCATGGGCAGTCACCACTGCACCTTCACTGCCTCAAAGGTGGCTGTGCTAGAGGCTGAGCAGGAGGGGAAGGCTGACCCTCTAATTCAGCCACATGATCCTTAAGCTGCCATAGCAGATTTCCAAATTCCTTGCAGAGCTCGCTATGCACCAGACCCTGGACCTGGCTTTGGGTGACAGGATCCTGTCCGCACCCGTGCCCGGGGGGGATGAGCCCTATCCCCTGAGGCAGTTCCCCCCAAAAGTGGTGCAGGACCAGCAGACGAGGAGGTCCCAGGGGGTGTCTTAGACATGCTGGGGCCTGATGCCATGGCCAGATGAGGCTGAAGATGCAGATCCACTGGAATCGACTTTCCCTGCCATGCTATGGTGTTGCAGTTTTAGAACAGATGTTCATTAGTAATGGTAAAAACCCATTCCAGGATTAGTAATAACAGCATGCATGAGTATTCCCATTAACCGAAAAAACAGATCTGGAACATTTGCATAGCAAAAAGAACACATGCATATATGGAACCACAGTGGGCATTCCACTGACATACAGGTTACATTGATAGCAACAGGCCACCAATGATAGCATATGAACAGGGAACATTAATTGGAATAAATTTCAACATTTGTAGAACAACGGGACACATGTCCCAACAGTAGGTTTGGTGGAAAACATACCCATTTATTTATGTGTTTAGATTATTGGTGAAGAGCAAGTGGGGAAGAGAGAGAGAGATGTCAGTTAACAAATGTAGATTCTTGCAGTGGTCACAGCTTTATTGATCATTGCTCTACTCATTATTCTACAGGTATTATTACAAACACTATGGCGTTGGTTTGGGCAGTGGTATGTTTGTACACAGTATAATTACAGCCTTCTTATAGCTACTTTATACTTTCTCTTCCTGGAAGACCTTGGAGGGAATTTTTGTTAATACTTCATGACTGTTTCTACCCATATTCACATAGTCCAGGTTACTTATGTGCGCTCATAGTGTGTGTGTGTGTGTGTGTGTGTGTGTGTGTGTGTGTGTGTGTGTGTGTGTGTGTGTGTGTGTGTGTGTGTGTGTGTGTGTGTGTGTGTGCTACTGACACACTCTGCCTTGATTTCTATCAGTCACCCTGGTTGTTGTTAGCAGGGACCAGTAGCTGTGACAGCATGACACTTGAATATTTCTTGGGGGAGACCACTTGGTGCATGTACTTATCTTGCTGTCATTTGCAGACTGGGGGTTGGACCATGGGTGTTGGACACAGTATAACTAGTCTTCTTATAGCTACTTTATATCTTCTCTTATCTGGAGACCTGTGGATGGAATGTTTGTTAACACTACCTGACTGTTTCTACACATTTGTCACAAAATCCTAGTTGAACTTATGCATATAGCTTACTACTACTCCCCGGATTCAAACCATGGCTGTTTTTGTTACAAATATAACACGTGTGTTTCATCAGAAGGAACTATTGAGAAACTGCTGTCTATTCCTTGAATGATTTCTTTCTCATTCTCTCTGTGTTGTACTATCTGACCTTGCAATTACAGCATTCCTATACATACCTTTTGACATAGCACAGTGTGGAAAGCTGTGGTTAACACATTACTATTCAGATATCAGATCTTAATTAATTAATTTCAGTTAATCTCATGCCTTATAGAGGCACTAACTTTGTCAGATGAGACTTGATTGTTTAATGCTTTCAGAGCTATAGTTGCTATGCATAACCTGTACACATTTCAAATCATACCATACCAGAGCAAGTGCAACCAGTCCAGGGTTTTGAATTTTATTGACAGGCAGTTACAGTTTTATTTATATATAACCTATATGAGACTATTAGTGTAATATTGTCTGCTTTATTCAGGACAAACCATACACATTATTAATACTTCCAGGTGACATTCTACTTCTTTATATTTATTTGGTATGAATACTAAAACCAAATTGTTACTCACCAGCCTTGCAACACAGGCTTTTCAACCTGCTGGCATGGGCTTCCTGGTTCGCATCCTGCTCAGCTGGAGCTGTAATGAAGTTAGAGAAACATTTATGCATACCTATGCATCACATACACAGGCTGGACTTTGGTAAACAGTTATTGCTATGAATACTTACACATTTCTGGGACATTACCCCTCTGTTGTGCTCCTTGTTCCCACTGGTCCAAGAGCTCCCTCTTCCTCTGCTTCAAGTCAGCAGAGTGGTGCCGGAACTGCTCACCAGTTTGAGGGATACCAGTGGCACTAGTGAGATCAAGGGTGAAACTTTCCCAGGCCTCCGCTTTGTATTGGGGGTCCTGGTACTGGTCCTGCAGCAGTCTCACATCATGTTTTTTTTACAAGGAGTCCTACCATGACCTTGGACTCCTGTATGCCCCAGTGCTGTGCCCTAAAGTGCATGCCTTCTTCTACACCAGCCATACTGCCTACAGTGGGGAGCTACAGCTGGTTATGGGCTGTATTCCTGCCTGTGGTGTTTAAATACAACCAATTTCCCACCCTTTGCCATGATTGGACAGTTTTGAATATGCTGAGCTAAGCTAAGCTACGGACAAACCTGCTTAGCTAAGGTTGGTGGTGCTTAACGGGGCAGGTTCAGCACTGCTTACTAATGGGCAAATCCACTTATCTGGGCTACTCATTGCTTAGCATTCATATTTACACAATGCTTACACCCGGTCAGCATAGCTGTGCAATGCTTAGCATTGCTTATGTTTTATTTTACGAACTACCACCTGTATGCAATTAATTCATTATTCCTGACATATTTTACATTTGTTTATCTTCCCTGACATCCCCACAATGTGCTTTCATTACATTTATTCTTGTGTGACTATGCTGTATGGGGCACTTATGTTTATATGGGGTTTCACAACTTTATTACATTCACACTTCACATCTGGACCTGCTACACTACTCTTGTTAACAAATATATGTTCTTTGCTACCTAATTATTAAAAAAATAAATTATGTACTGCTTTCACATTTAAAATGCTAATTGGCTTTACGGGGGAATCAAACCTGGAACAACTACTTACAATGCGAATGCTCTAACTACTTCACTATTTCCACATTGCTGTATTTTGGAGTATATACCTATTTAGCTCCCTATGATGTGTAAGCTAGGCTGAAAAGAGTTGCAAAATGTGCACACCCGCTCAGCTACACTTAAACTTTAATGTGAAGTGAAAAAAAAAAATTAAACTGTTTTGTTTTATTTGTGTACTGTAGGGGTATGCACATTGATTTCTGCAACATTATCTGTGGGGGACAGTGCCCTTACAATGGTGATGACACGGCAGGCTTTGCATTTGAGGTATGCTCCAGGGACGCTCACAGTGTCCATCATACCTCTCAACTGTACAGATTGCCACACACTGTCCAGATATTTGCCTTATATTTTTGGTCCATTTTTCATAGAATTGTGGCTTTCGGGTGGATTAATGGCAAATCATTAAAGACTGCAGTTAGAAAATACTGACAGACATTTGCGTTTTAGACTTCATACCCTTCAGCACATTCATGCTAATGTATAACCTGTTATTCTATCAACTTAAGTTTGTTAGCCAGACTTTTATTTCCTTTCTCCAGATTTCTTACTCTAAGAGGTTGAGAGGTATTTCGCGGACACTCTTGCCACTATTACATTGCCGTACAGCAATTATGGAGTGCAGGGGGTGTGTGTATTGTGAGAGCACTGCTCTGAGACACACCCCCTGCAATCACACACAGAACCATGTATGTTTTAGAGCACAGCAGCACGCCTTCATACATATGCATGGTGCTCTGCCATGCTGAATGGAAATGGTCCTTTCCATGCAGGAATAAGCTATTCCTGCATGGAAGTTTGATGAATCCTGGGGAGTATGTTTTAGATGTGAGAAGAAAGGGCACATTTTTAAACACTGTTTAATTAGTACTAGGAATGTTGTGGCTAATAAAATATGATTTTGAAGCAATGTGCTCATAATAAAAATATAAATATGTCTATCAAAAATATGATTTTTAACCAAACTGCTGATGATGAAAATGTATTGATGTAATGTAATAAAGTAAATGCTAGAATATTAGAATTAGCATATTTTTGTGTCAGTATCAAATAATATATGATGTCATAACTGGTTAAGACTTCCCTCAGTTCCAAACACTGCGGAAATCATAGAGAGGAGAGCGCAGTTAGATACTCCATGACCAGAATATACCCTCTAATAAAATGGGGGAGAAGTTAAAAACAGTCTGACACTATTAAAAATACACATTCCTTAAAATGTGAAAAGAATAGGAATAGAAAGTTCCAAAGGAACTAGAATCTGGCTTTTGTTTAAAGGGATAGTTGAACCCATGTGTTGATAGGAACTTGTTTTATGAGCTTTACCAGAAAAAACAAGCTATTAAGTTAGTGAAAAGAATTCATCGCAAAGGCTGAAAGGAAAAAAGCAAATAAGGTATGATATAGAACCTTACCAGAAGATTCCAGCCA
The DNA here is from genome assembly GCF_019279795.1 of Protopterus annectens. Taxonomy (NCBI): domain Eukaryota; kingdom Metazoa; phylum Chordata; order Ceratodontiformes; family Protopteridae; genus Protopterus; species Protopterus annectens. The sequence goes on from NC_056742.1 coordinate 164,176,611, forward strand.
TTAAAATAATATAATGCCTTTGCAGAGACAAAATGGGAGAGAACCATAGCAGTAAACACTCTAAGAATAGAAAGAGAACCGAACAAAGTCCTAGATTTTCACTGTATAATGTCAGAATAAAAAGCAGGACACAGCAGAAGGTCCGTAAAAAGACAAAAATTACTGTGGTAAAAAAAAAGAATTGCTAAATGCAAAAGCAGAAGATAGACATTGATGTGAGTTGTTTTTTCTAGAGGAATTTCTTATTTTTTATTTGTTGATCAGGTGGGTGGACTGGCCTATTGACCCTTTTTAGCCATGACTTAAGCTCATAGACTAGTTAAGAGTAAATAATACATAATAAACGTGTTCAGCTGAGCAGTTAATATATCTAATACATTTGTTCAAGGGTATATACAGTAAAAGGTTACACTGAGCAGTTGAGTACATAGCTGAGGTGGAGAAGAACAAGAGAGCTTTATAGCATAATAAAAGTGTAACCGAGTAGAATTTGCAGTGATTTGAGTAAAAATAGTTGTGCACGGAAAACTTTCACCAACACATACGATGATAGAACTACCTATATGCTAGGAAAAACAGTAGGAATATACTATACACTCAAATCTATATACGCAACATGCTCCTTTTGGTGAGGGAAGGAGCAGAGGCATGTTGAGTCCTGCTGGGCTCTAATTGGGAGCATGTATGGAGCTTCACTGAGTGGTCTGGTTGCACTTTTGGTGGCTTTGTGCAACTTGGCTATCTGTTGTGTCCAGCTGCTGTAGATTCTATCCAAGGTATCTACTAAGAGAAGACTGTAGCAAGTGTATTGAACATGGCAACATCTGCTTTTGGTTTTGGTGAGAGAAGAAGCTGAGATCTTTTTGGCCCAAAAGAAGAGGGAGCTTATTTTTATTTTCCAGTAGAATACAAGAAAGTAAAATAGGAACATGCCATGACATTAGCAGACAGCCAACAGAGTTTTTAGTATGCTCACAGTGGTGGGTGTTTAGGTCATCTGTTTAGTAGTGTGAATCTGGAAGTCTAATTTTCAGAAATGTGTATTCTTTAAGAGCTGTATGATGATTCTAGCATAAGTAAAGATAGGCAGTATATAATCTCAGGAAGGAGAATATTCTTTGCCATGGAAGGTTTGCTACTAGCTACAGAAGATGTAGTCATCTGTAGAAATCTTTAAGTTTAGCTAACACTGTACTTTTGGGGTTGTGTACATGAGTCATAAATCCAAATGAATGATCAGGATCGATGCCTAAATATTTGTATTCAGATGTGTTTGGGACAATATTGGTGTGTGTGTGTTTTTTAGTACTTTTTGTGGTAAGTAGTAGGAGAAGAAGAAACAGACAGCACCAGTACTTTTATTCATAAGCAAAAAAGGCTAAACCCTCTACTTCATGTCAATATATTGAAGAGAGGTTTCTGGCAAGTAATGTTAGTTTTAAGAAAGCTTATTGGGAGGATTATATATTAATTGAAGTTAAAAAATTACAGTCAGAATAGGCAAAATAAATGTTGAAATTGCACTCATTCCATATCCACATCTTCAGTTAAGGAATGATTTTGTGTACAAGATAAACAAAAGCAAAGAATAAGTACTGCACCATCTGTTAGCTCCCAGATCTTCTAGAACACTTATGGTAAAAGTGGCACATAGCTATACTTTGAGAGGACATACAGGGATGAAAAAAGCCAGAAGTTTATCTTGATTTTTATCAGCCTGGTATAATGAATTGCATTGGTAACTTCCATACATCTTAATCAGAATGTCAAAAGATATCTCCAAATCTTGGGTTCAGAAGCCCACTGACAGTTTGCTTTTTATTTATGAAGTATTCAGTAGGATAGCTGTCAATATTGTTGGTCCATTAGTAAAGTAGCAAAGGTGAAAAAATGCATTCTAGTGATTATTGACTATGCCACAGAGTTTTCTGAAGCAACATCCCTCTGAAAAGTCAAGTTAATAGCTACAGACTAAAGTAACTTTCCTCCAAGGTAGAGATTCCCTAAGAAATGCTCATAGACTGGGCAACCTCATTTAATTACAAGGTAATGCACTGATATTACATTGTTTTAAAATAAAACGGTTAAATCTTCAATGCACCACCATGGCTTACCATAATAACACTCTGAAATGCATGTTACAAATGACTATCTATAGTAAAGAATGGTAAAAAATGGGATTAATTACTTCAGTATCTCCTTTTTGTTGAAAGAGAAGTACCACATGCTTATTCATGATTTATTCAATTTCAGTTACTGCATATCAGATATCCCTCAGAATAGCTGGACAAAGCAAAAGAGACTTGGAAGAAGGAAAGTATCACATTTAAATATGTGATACCACTCTTTACAAATTTGCAAGGCAGGTTAAATATTATTGTGCTAGTAGTAAAGGAACATACACAAATGACTTCAAAATAAGGAAGAATAGCATGCCAAAAAAAATGAAACCATCAATAAAACCAAAAGACAGCACAGAAGGTAAAAAGAAACCTGGAAAACAACATCAACAAAGACACTAGAAAGCACAACACTCAATGTCCACAGCGGCTCCAACTAGCTCCAAACATTTTAATGATGAAACTGTACACCAAATGGTTCACTCCACAGTATAGCCAAGTCAAAACATAAAACCGAAGGAATTTTCAATAAATACTTTAATTAAAGCAAGAATAAGGTTGGTTTTCCAGGAAGACAAAAGTCTTCTTGAGAAGTTGGGAGTAAGACCAATATTTACTTATAAAAGGGGAATTAGTTTAAAATCTATTACTGAAAGGTTTGCAAACATCTTTACTAGATGTTGTTTAGACAAGTCTAATATGTACCACAGGTCAAAATGCAGGTCTTGTGCATTTTGTCATTGGATTTTGGTTTGTGGTACTTAAAGATTAACAACATAAATCTGAGATTGGATGTCATGTTTAATTGTTGTACATTTGGAGTTGTTTATGCTGCTACTTCCAATCTTGTTCCACCTATTACAATGGTAAGACTGAAAGTAAAGTTGAAAGATAGTGTTAGAGAATATGTCCATGATATAAGACATGCTAGGTCATCTAATGCATTAGCAAGACATATAGGAGTAAATCCTGCACAAGATTTCAAATTTGTTATTATTGAAATAGTTGTCAAAAATGAATGTGGTGGCCCATCAGCATTACTTTTAGAGAAATTAAAACTATTCTGGCAGTTTTATTTTAATGCTATCACTTGGCCTGGGTTAAATGATCAAATTTCTATAAGCTGCTTGTTGAAGCTTGGTAGTCACATGACTTGCGATGGTTTTAGAAATGATTTGTTACACTTGGGATATTAATCTGATGATTTTTTTTATATGTAAAATGAAATCAGTTATTCTTGGCTTAATTAAAGTATTTATTGAAAATTCCTTTGGTTTTATTATTTTTTTGACTTGGTTATACTGTGGAGTGAACCATTTGGTATACGGTTTCATCATTAATATGTTCAAAGCTAGTTTGAGCCACTGCAGACCTTGAGCATAGTGTTTGTAAATAGAAACCTCCGAAGTGCAGTAAACCAAAGGCATTTTTTTATTTATGTACAATAAAATGTTAAGTGCTTTCTTCCACCTCTAACTTTTGTGGACTTCTTCAGAACCGAAGATCCTTACCAGATGTAAAACAATAAAGTGAGTACTTAATAACTGATGCCTTAAAGGTATATTTACATAAAAACATAAAAATATTTTGTATTAGTTATAAAAGCAGCAATATTCTAAAAGAATTAATTAAACAGTTATTACAACAAAAAACAATGCTCCTACTATATATTTTTTCTTTAATCAACGCTTTTACCTCAGATCTGTAAAATCAAATCCAGAACACTATTAATACATAATAATTAATACATAAATATTTATTTTTATTTATTTATTTATTTAACATTTGTTGACCGGGCTAGTCTAACTGGATATATGTCCATTTTCAGTAGAGGCCCGGGTAGAAAAGCTCCAAAAGAACAGACAATTTAAAACAAATCAAAGGACAAGAAGAAATACATAATAGTTTACAAATGTTAACAATACAGCTAAAATAAAAGGAAAACCTCATTCCTTTAAATCTATAAAAAATATATATTATTTTTTTTTTTTTTTTTTTTTTTTTAAGAGAGTGCAAGGAAATAGAGAGGAGAGTAGTAGTGGAACAAAAGGACAAAAGGAAAGAGGAGAGAGAAATACAGAGAGGTTTGGTAAAAGTAAGGTAAGAAGGAGAAGTAAAATCTAATATGAGAAGCAAGGAGAAGGTAGTTCAAAGTAACATGCTAAGTGGGCTAAAGAATGAGAAGAGAGTAGGGAGGGTAAGCATAGGAAGAGAGAATGTAGTGTTGTAAAGGAGGAGAGATTTTAGACAGGGTTGCTGTATGGACGGAGCCAGTGCTTAGTAAGATGAAGTCTCAGTTTCTTTTTGAAGAGTGAGGAAGAGGAGATCATAGTGAGGTCCTTAGGAAAAAGGTTCCAGCTTTTCCCCACTGTATAGGAGAAAAGTGAGTCACCTGCTTTATTATTAGATTTATGTGTGGATACTAAAAGTTTGTGTGAAGAGCGAAGGTTAGAAAGATTTTTATAGGGACTAATAAGTTTAGTAAGGATAGGTGTTTTTTCAGGGAAGTAAAGGATTTTTTGGGTGACTATAAGTTGCTGTGATAAAAGTTGATTTTCAAGTTCCAGCCAGCCAAGTTGTTTTAAATTTAGGCAATGGTGAGATCTAAAAGGGGTGCTGGTAGCAAATCTGGCTATACTATTGTAGGAGGTAGCCAATTTGTTCAGGTTAGTTTTAGATAGATTTGTATATAAAGGTGATGCATACAGGAGAGTAGAGATAAGATGGGAGTGGGCAATGGTAATTCTGGCCGTAGGAGTAAGGAAAGGCTTGATTTTATACAGGGAGCCAAGCTTTTTATTAATAGATTTAATAGTGGTATTAATATGAGAGTCATAGTTTAGGCTATGATCGATGGTAACCCCTAAAAGTTTGGTTGATATGTCAGGAGATATAACTGTGCCATTTTTAGATACGATTGAGAAGTGGAGTGGTGAAGATTTTTGTGTGGGAGTGAACAAAAGTAGTTTAGTCTTTTTAGGGTTAAGGAGGAGACATCGCTGTAAAAACCACTCTTCTACAAGCTGAAAGACATTTTGGGTGAGGGATTGAAGTTCAGTTGGGTTAGAGGCTGAGGAGACTAAGGTGGAGTCATCTGCATACTGTATGGTTATGGCTTGGGGGATGCTAGAAGCAAGATCATTGATAAATATGGAGAATAAAAGGGGACCTAAGATAGATCCTTGGGGGACTCCAAGTGAGACAGGAAGAGGGGAGGATAGAGTGTTTTCCCAGATGACAGCCTGTTTTCGATTATCTAGATAAGACTTGAACCACTGTAGTGCCAGAGTGTCAAGTGAAAGTGATTTCAGAAGATTCAAGAGAATTTGATGATTAACCATGTTGAATGCTTTTGAGAGATCTATAAAGACAGCAGATGAGAGGATGTTATTATTGCGGTTTTTATTTATGTAATCAGTAAAGGAAAGAAAGGCAGTAGTAGTGCTATGGGAGGGATGAAATCTATGCTGGGAGGGAGCTAGTAGTCCATTTAGAAGGAGGTGGTCAAGCAGTTGTTGGTGAATGCATTTTTCCATGATTTTAGCTAAGGGAGAAAGTAGGGCAATTGGACGGAAGTTTGAAAGTTCAGATGAGGTCCCGCCCTTATGAAGGGGAATAATATGAGAGATCTTCCAGATGGAAGGGGTAGTGCCTTCATTGATGGCTCTATGTATTAGGCTAGAGACAGGGTAGGCAATTGCTTTGGCTGCAGTTTGAAGATATTGTGCAGGTAGTAAGTCAGCAGAGGGGGTAGAAGGTTTGAGTTTTAGAAGGAGGGAACTGATGAGGGATGTAGAGACAGGTTGTAGTTGGAAAGTGGGAGGAGATGGAAAGGAGAACAGTGGTGAAAGAGAAGCCACGGGAGGAAGGGAGTTAGCAATTGACAGGATTGCTTCAGTAAAGAAGTTGTTAAAGGAGTCAGCTATCTGTTTAGGAGTGTTTTTGGTAGTACTGACAGGGGTGGGTGTCTTAGATGTGCCAGGGTATAGTAAAGCATTAATTCTTGTCCAGAATTTCTTAGGGTTTTGGTGGTTATTTTGCTGGAGATGAATGAAACAGTTTTTTTTATCAAGTCATACAGAAGATTTAGTGGAGTTTCTAAGCTGTTTAAATTTAGTGTGATCAGATGGGTCTTTAGAAGCACGCCATTTTGACCAGAGTTTGTTTCTTAGCAACATTTTGTGCTTAGTTTCTTTTGTAAGCCAGGGTGCAATTTTGGTCCTATTTTTAAGGGTACGGATAGGGGCATGGAGGTTAAGAATTTCAAGGAATTTTGAATTAAAGTAGGCTACTGCTTCATCAAGTTGTAGGTATTTTAGGGGTGACCAGTTGCAGTGTCTAAGTTCATTTTGGAAGCATTCAGGGTTAAAGTTCTTGTTAGAGCGTATGGTTTTAAAGCTTGTAGGTAGAAGTAAATTGGATTTATGTCGAAGTATGTAAGTTAGAAAGTGATCACTCATATCTTCCGGGAGGGTGCCTACTGTGTAGAATGAGGGGGAAGTATTTATGAGAATCCAGTCAAGGATGGATTCTTTTTTGGTGGGCTTGTGGATGCTTTTGGTTTTATTGCATTTTGGAGGTTTCTTTCCACCTTCTAAGTTGCCTTTTGGTTTTAATAACATGCACAAAGGACACAAGAGGTGTAAAAGAAGGTATACAGTAGTAATAATGCTAGACATAGGCATTTAAACATGGGACAAAGAGTTAACATTATTTTAAGTTCCTTACTAGCTGGCAAGGAACTTTTGAGGTGACAGAGAACATGATTAAAGTAAAAACTTAAAAATATAGCAAATGCTTCACATAAATGTGTTAAAAATGTTGAAGAAAGCTGACACTTATTTACTCAGCATGGAAGCTGACTTATATACCAGTGTTGATAGATCAGGACATTCTGTCTCTGCTGTTTAATATATGTAACATTGTCTAAGGCCCAGAAACAAGAGTTTAAAGAGATTTTAATGTGGAATAAATATGCCTTTTTTCTGCACTACCTTTTACAACAGATTTAATGCAGCATCATATAGAAACTGTACCTGGGGAGAAGAGCAATCTAAAGCCATAAAGGATACCAGAGTCCAAAAGATAAGCAATAAATAAAGAAGTAAAAACATGTGTAAACAAGTAGTTATTGAGGAGTCACAAAGTAAATGGAATACTTTGACTGTGTTGGTCCCTAATCCAAATGACTCAATAAGATTTTTTAAGGATTTCTGAAAACAGAAAGTTATATCCATATTTGACAGATCCATTTCCCTGCATGGATGAGCTCACAGAGAGGTTAGGTAGAGCAAGGGTTTTAAACAAGGAGTAGTGACTAATTCCCCTAACCACTGGAGCAAAAGAGAAGCTCGCATTCTCTCAGACCTCTCAACTGTCCCTATTTTCGAGGAACATTCATGTTTTCATGACTGATTAGCCCCTGCACAGGACTTTCCTACTTTTGGAGGTGTGTCAGTATTTTCCAGTTTGATTTAACTCTTCACACAAATTCCTGATCCATCATCATCACATGTGATTTGAAGCTATCTATTACACATAAAACCATACTGCATGGCCAACATATTAGTGGCAACAATAATTTAAAAAAAGAAGATACACATTGCATCTCCTCTTTTTCCTGAATGATCTTTTGTGGTAGAATTTTGCTAAACAGTTTATTAAAGTCTACAGGTTTTACACTGTCTTTTATAATTTGCTGATATTTTTCCATCATTTTTGTTGCACTCTGTTTTTAAACGTGTTTCTGAATAGTACTCCACATTACTTCTGAAAGCAAGAAGAGTTATGTACTCTTCCTGATTTCAGTAGGAATGTGGGATACTGAAAGTAGGAAGAGTTATGTACTCTTTGTTATTTAAATATTGTGGTAATTAGATGTCCTGATTTTTGGCTGGATGCTCGTACTTTCCAAGGGCCTTTGTTTCTGTTTTCAATGTCTGCAGGTGGAAAGGTATGTCCACCACTGCAAGTCCTCTTATTATACTGTGTCTTTTAGGTTTCACAGAGGTTTTGCCACCTTTCAAATGCACATGGATAAAATTCTAAAACCTTACATGATGTATTCAGCAACATACCTTGATTATGTAGTAATTTATGCAATAGACTGGAAGTCATACTTATTCAAAGTGCAAGCCATGCTGACATGCTGAACTCATTAAGACAGACATGCCTTGCACTTAAGGCTGCAAAAGTAATTTTTTATATGACAGAAATCATATACATTGAGCATTTCATTAGACTATGCATAATTAAATAAAAAAAAAAATAGAAGTTGCTGAGGTGGAAATGGTAGCTGCCTTTTGAGTTAGCTACAGTCCCTGATCAAGTAAAACTGTTTAATTTCTAGTAGTAGACTCTCTATTGCACGTTATACTTGCTTAATTGACCTTTGCAGCTCCTGTACTTCATTTGGAAGTATTTAGCTGTACAAGACATGGTGTCAACCAGTCTGAACAATGGATGAAGATGGCTGATGAAGCCCACTAGGGGCTGTATAACACTATGGAGATGAAAGTGAACACCCTTATAACTCTATTATGCAAGTTCTAAATGACACTGGTGAAATCAGTTATTCGGTGGCAAAAAAATGGTGAGGAGACTGAGGCACTGAAAATGAAAAGTGATTTCACAATTGGTCTGTGCCATACAAGATACATCTACTCAAGATCTGCACATGTTAGCTGTGGCTCACAATCAGGACATAAACTCTTTGTAATAATTTCTGCCTATTGGGCCCAACCGAGTGAGCAGAAAGATGGAGATCATGCATAATTACTTAAAAAGAAATTTACCAAAGGCATTATGCCTCACTGCACCCATTACAATTGAGGGCGAACATAGAGATTTGTAGCCTATCACTGGAAGCAATGGTCCCAGCAGACATATTGTGTTTAATCCTCTATATTATTTGGATAAAGCAGTCCTGTTAGGAACAGCAGGTCGAGGTAGGTCCTTCTCTATATGTGGCTGTGGAGTGAAGCTGCTGCAGGATTTGTAAAGGAATCTGTTTAAAAAGTGGTAAGATTTCATGTAAGTTAGAGCTTTCTGCTACAAGAATAATGTTCAGACCTTTTTCAGACATCCTGGTAAACTGTGCAGTGAGTGGAATGGGTCCTCAAACTATTTTAACTTTTTACTGCACCAGGAGAGACTTTATCTTTTTTACAAAAGTTCCTTTAACAATTCCTCAGCTGTAATGGGTGGCAGTCATTGGCCTTATAGAATTTCTCATCTAAACCCAGTGAAACCCAGTCAACCTGAGGCAAACAGGAACCAAAAACAAGTAAAAATATACTTATATTATTATTCAGCAACAATGTACGACAAAAAATAACGTAAACAATGCTTTCGTCCATTACATTAACTTGACTTCATCAGAATAAAAGTTTACTTCCTTTCCTTCAGATTATAAAAGATTTTGTCATACCATATGACATAAGCATAAATAACTTAAAAATACAGAACTAAAAATAAAATAAAATAAACTGAAATACAAGTGAAATATACAAATATAAACTAAACATAATTAACCTACCACATAAACCATTATAAAATACAATAAATATAATAAATTAATTTTCATCCAATAACACAATCAATTGTACTATTAATTTTGATAGTATTAACAGCAAAATGCCATAAAAAATATTCACATCTCTCAGAAATATTTGTTCATATTTTATTTGTTACAATGAATAAAGATACACCTTCATTTATAAACTAAAATTAAATGAAATATATTTTTATAACACAGGACTTTTAATAAGAATTTAATAGACTATAGATCATATTTTCAAAGCTGAAAGAACTGTAATTTATTCATTTACTTCCAGGGGATTTGAAGCATCTGACTTAAGTTGCCATGTCTATTCTGTTTGGTCTAGAAGAATCTACCATGGGCAGCCCCTAGGATCTTTATCAACCCTATCAGTAATAGGAAACCTAAATGTTGAGGAAAATAAATACGCTTCTACAGGGTATTATTAGTACTTTCTTAGAAATAGCATAATGGTGCTCATAAATTGTTTTATTTAGAAGTCTCTCTGTCTTTCCTACCTAAAATGCCTCATATCCAGAACAAGTTGCTAAATATTCCAAAAAACAAAAAACCACAAATAGCAAAAGTAACACCAAAAAACAAAAAAAAAAAAACATCAACTGGAGGCAAAACCCAAAGCAGGAACAAGGTGAAACCGACCTCTTTAGTATACTAAATTTTATTAACTCCGCTTTTCATCCAAAAGGACTTCTTCAGAAACAATAGTCAGTCACATTAAAATCTGCTTAAATATACATTCAGACCAATAAGCTTCCAATTAACTTCCAGAGCTAATTAATTAATTAATTAATCATTAAACTGAGATACCCTAAAAACATCTGTAGAAAAAAGTATGAAAATAAAAAAAAAATGAATAAAAAATAAATAATATAGATATTTGTAATATTGTTACCCTAAATTGTTATGGATGATAAGTCTGACCATACGTCTCCAATCTTTTAAAAATATTTAATATTTAATATTTAATACTTATTGTTTCTGAAGAAGTCCTTTTGGATGAAAAGGGGAGTTAATAAAGTTTAGTATGCTTTAAGAGGTTGGTTTCACCTTGTTCCTGCTTTGAGTTTTGCCTCCAGTTGATGTCTTTTTTTTTTCCATTTTTGAAATAAATATTCTACTTGTTCCACAATTCCCTCTTACTGTAAACACAACCACATTTGTATTTATAAAAAAAAAAAAAACATTGTTTGCAGCTGCCACAAGTAGATATGCCCTTCTTACATATCATTGGTTCTCTGAAACATCCGACATCTGTCATCTCAAAACATTTGTTCAAGTTCTCCACATTTTTGTGAACACATTTTGGGACAGAACCCAGTAAACTCCTGAATCTACTTTAAATATACCCAATTAGTTCTAATTATATTTTTTATAAGTATCAACTCTGTATTAAACTCTGATACCATTACTCTTTCAAATACCAGTTTGGTCTCAATAAAAGAGGGTTTCAAATCCTGCAACATTTGCTCCTGAGTCTCCTCATGGGGTACTGTTTTTGTTACCTCAGTGGGCAGTTGTAACTGTGCTATCTTAAACGAGTTCCCAGAAGTGGTATAAACGTGGTTCCCCATTCATTAAAACCTTGTAACTGATTCTAACAATAAAGGCCCAAGGAGATCCTCTCTTGAGAAGCATAGTCTCTACTTTCTGTTTTTTCATCAAAACAGTATTCTAGCAAGTCAGATGAATTTCCCCCTTAAATTACACTTGCATAAAAAAGCATGACATCTTGTATAATGTAAAGTACTATTGGAAAAGGTTGGTGGGGTGTGTGTGTGTGTGTGTGTGTGTGTGTGTGTGTGTGTGTGTGTGTGTGTGTGTGTGTGTGTGTGTGTGTGTGTGTGTGTGTATACACACACACACACACATAAATATATATATATATATATATATATATATATATATATATATTTATATATATATATATATTTCTGTTTTTTCATCAAAACAGTATTCTAACAAGTCAGATGAATTTCCCCCTTAAATTACACTTGCATAAAAAGGCATGACATCTTGTATAATGTAAAGTACTATTGGAAAAAGTTGGTGGTGTGTGTGTGTGTGTGTGTGTGTGTGTGTGTGTGTGTGTGTGTGTGTGTGTGTGTGTGTGTGTGTGTGTGTGTGTGTGTGTGTGTGTGTGTGTGTATACACACACACATAAATATATATATATATATAATTTATATTTATATATATATATATATATATATATATATATATATATATTTATATATATATATATTTATATATACATATATATATATATATATATATATATATATATATATATATATATTGAAAACAAACAATCTCTCCCTTTTAACAATAGTAACATCAAAATAATCAATCCCTGTGGTCTTAAGGGTATGAGTAAACCTCAGAGAATCACTAGAACTATTTACATATTCCAAAAGTCGGGTATTTTACCAAAATGATCATTCCAAGTAATAAATGCATCATCCAGTTACCTGAGGTATAAATTCCAACTTGATATAAACTTAGAGTTAAAAACTATTTTTTTTTCTCCTAGGACCACATTACCATATTTGCATAGATGGGACCACAAGCTGCACCCATAGCTACTACCTTGTTCTGTTTATAATATTCTCCTTCAAAAAATAAAAAAAGTTAACAAGACAACTTCCATTAAACTGTGGAGAATATTAATTTCTAAAGATGCCAAGAAAGCACAATCCAAAAGAGCTTTTTCAAAACATTTCAATCCAGTTTCATGGAGGATACATGTAAAATGATCAGTAAAGTCTATGGTAAGGAAACTAACAAGTCCCCCTATAATTCCCTATGTATTCTCCTCAAGACGTCTCATGAATCTTTTAATAAATGGGTCCCCATGTTGGAAAAAAGCTTCAACATTCTGTCAATAAACAATGATGAAGAATGGGGCTTAGACCATTGTGCTGCAACAGTAGGTCTTAGTGGAGGCTTCTGAATATACTTGTGTACATTCAGGATCCCAAAATACTTGCTACTCTTGGGTATGTATTACTAAGAAAATTGTAGTTTTGAGGATCTGTAGTTCCCTGAAATAGCCAGTATTCCAACATTAAGTCTAGCTTCCTAAAGGATATATGGATCTCGGTAACAGACACAATCAAATATTTTTCATTGTCCTGCAATCATTCAAGCATACTAAAAATGTAATCAATGGTATCAAAAATAACAGTACCACCCCCTTTGTCTGGTTTGATAATCCTCATTGTATCTTATTTGGACAAAGTGTATAACAGCTCCCTTTTTTGTTTTGTAAGAGTAAGGCAATCAGTTTTCCAGTTGTTACCAAAAGTAATGATATAAATCCCTTTCACATATTTTTCAAAGGCTGAGACCAGAGGGTGGGGGTAGGGCATACAAGGACTATTCATTTTTTAACCCATTACTAGAAACACCCTTATGATCTTTTTCATCATGATATTGAAGAGCCAAGATCTACTTCGTAGTTAACAACTTCAGCTCTAAAAGACTGTCTCCTATCTTGGATGTTTTGTTGGGAATAAATGAAACCCCTTTCTCAAACAAATGGAAGTGAGTAATATTAATTTCTAAATGGCTGTAGTTAAACATTTTATATCCTCATTGCCTTAACAGAATTCCATCATAGGAACTAGAAAAACCAAAATGATCTATCTTCTTCTCCTACTCCCCCTGCCCCTCCCCTGGTTATTTTCGTCTGGCCTGTGGTGGTGTAATGTTGACCCAAAGGTGGGTTTTCTCCATACCTTTCTCCACATTTTCTGTGTGTTTGGTTCAATAACCATTCATATCCCCTTAAAGACGGATACTATAAAGGAATAACACTAAAGCCATCATCAAAATTGTTATTAAAATTTTCTCCAATGCCTTTATCAATCCCACCAAAAAGTTAGCGACTGTTGAAAATTAGAAAGAAGCTGCAAAGCCAGATAAATTTAGCGCTTTCTTTCACTTTATTGTCAACGTGAACTTCCTCAGAAAACCAGGATGCCTCCCAACATCCTGGTTTTAAAGTCATAGACAGGAAATGATGTACATCCCAAATGACAATAATAACATTTCTAAAAAATATATGAACACATTGTAAAAATTACTTTAAATACATGATCTAATGTGACATAATACATCATTACTAAAATAATGACACCTGAAGTAAAAACCGAAGTATGGTAACCAAATGTCAAGACTTTTGAAATAGACCTTGGCAAACCTATGTCCATGTTTAAAAATATGCCCCTATTGACTGAAATAAAGAAAATAATGAAAATAATAATGATGATGTTGATAATGACAACTCAACCTGGTGTTACATCATGAATGTGAGACCATAATTAATTAGTGTCAAAAAATGGCGAAAATATTAAAAACGATCTATATGGTGACTTATGATGATCCCATGGAGACATTTCCGATGGTGTTTACTGCAACAATATACAAAACAAAAATCACCAGATGTCTCCCATAGTGAATTAATCACTCCCATTTACATTCTTGTTCAAATACCGTTGAATCATCTATAACTAATAAAATGCAGTGAAAACAGAATGAAATGCAAAAAATATGAACCTACAGCATAACACGAATGTACAGATTTGTGACACTCACTGAATATTAACTCCTGTGAGAAAATAGTTGAAAATGAAGGAAAACCAACTATTGAATGAAAAACGCGGACTGAAAATATGTCTTTGACTAAAATGAAGATATCTATTACTCTAAATAAAAATATCTTGTTGCTGCGATGAAACTAGTGGAAATGTGTGTAGTTTGTGAGCAAAAATGTCCTTAAGATGTAGATGCCCACATACTCATTTGTATCTATAGACATTTTTATATGTCCTCACACAGATAGATTTGAACATATATACACTCCTTGAACATATTTAAATGTATATGTGTATGTCCGGAAAAATTATCCAGATTTTACCTGGAACTCAAACGTACACAATAAAAAAACACCCTCAAAACATCTAGACACATGATCAATCTCTAGTGACTGTGCCTTTACATAATGATGCTAGACTAATAGGACAATTTGTTAGTTGATTTATCTGTACGACAAAAAACACTTAATATTGATTGAGTCATTAAGACCTGGAGATTCGTCTGCTCCTAGACACAACTGCCACAAGGACTCTTTTTGCTCTAACCTGTTGTTCAAGTCTCCCTTCAGTAGACTTTTCTCTACATGATCTAAGACAAAAAACTCGAATTTTTTGAAATCTACACATTCTAATGAGTGTCTAGCCAACGAATTGTTCTTGTCTTTGTTTTTTATAGCTAGAGTATGCTCATAAATCCTGCGTTTTAACATCCTTTTGGTTTTCCCTACATAATAATTTTCACAGGTCAAACACGTAGCCAAATAGACTACGTATTCACTATTACAGTTGTAATACTTATTTGCCCAAAAAGTCTTATTAATATGTTTGAGTGTCACAAAAGAAGTGTTGCTGATGTGTCGACACTGTCTACAGTTTTGGCACGCAAATGTTCCCTTCTTTCTACTAGTCTCCCTAGTGAATTCTGTATTAGTGCCATGTTCAGTTTCTAAAATGCTTTTTATATTAATTACATTTTTATATGTGAAACTTGGTTTTAAAATGATACATGACATTAACTCTCTATTCCCTATTATAATACACCAATTTCTTTCTATAATGCTTCTTATGTTCCACAATTCGTTAGAGATTGGAAGAGGAAATGCAGTTTGAAAATTGTCAGTCATATTGTCAATTTTTCTTGTAACCCCTATTAATACTTCGTCACTATTAACATTCCTATTGATTGTCAAAATAGGTTCAGCTACCCCTTGACGAAGCATTTTCACTTCATTCTCCAACTTTTTTATCATGTATTTTTTGTACCCTCTATCCAAAAAGAGATTCCTTAACTGTAAAATTTCTTCATTGAAAATATTGTCGTCAGATGTTAGACGACTAAGCCTTATCATCTGCCCTTTGATCACATTTCTTTTCATGTGAATAGGATGCAGACTGTCCTTATGTAAGTATTGATTGGTGAAGCAAGGCTTCCTGTACACCTTGCTCTCTAATTCATTCTTTGTGGGATTTATATACAAGCAGATGTCCAAATAGTTGATCAACTTGCCATATCCACTATGCTTGAACATTAAAAAACTGGTAGTTTTATTCAATTCTTCTACCATGGTGTCAAATTCGGCTTTTTTTCCATCCCACACAAAGACCAAATCATCAATGTACCGACCATAGAACTTAGCTTTGTTAAAGTGTGGATGTTTTTTTAGGTGTTCTTGTTCCCAATCCGCCATAACGATATTGGCAAAGGCCGGAGCATTTTTGTTTTGTATATTGTTGCAGTAAACACCATCGGAAATGTCTCCATGGGATCATCATAAGTCACCATATAGATCGTTTTTAATATTTTCGCCATTTTTTGACACTAATTAATTATGGTCTCACATTCATGATGTAACACCAGGTTGAGTTGTCATTATCAACATCATCATTATTATTTTCATTATTTTCTTTATTTCAGTCAATAGGGGCATATTTTTAAACATGGACATAGGTTTGCCAAGGTCCATTTCAAAAGTCTTGACATTTGGTTACCATACTTCGGTTTTTACTTCAGGTGTCATTATTTTAGTAATGATGTATTATGTCACATTAGATCATGTATTTAAAGTAATTTTTACAATGTGTTCATATATTTTTTAGAAATGTTATTATTGTCATTTGGGATGTACATCATTTCCTGTCTATGACTTTAAAACCAGGATGTTGGGAGGCATCCTGGTTTTCTGAGGAAGTTCACGTTGACAATAAAGTGAAAGAAAGCGCTAAATTTATCTGGCTTTGCAGCTTCTTTCTAATTTTCAACAGTTGCTAACTTTTTGGTGGTTTTAGAGTTTCGTTCGGGGCTCCTTTATCAATCCCATCTGATCTCTCATAAACATCTAATACCTGAGGTTACTGAGGTGTATCACTGGATTTTTTCTTCAGAGGATAAGCCCTTTTTTACCAAAATAATCCTTCTTGCCCCTCTCACACTTTTTCCTTTTTCATGCTTTAATATAATCACAATTTTTATCTAGCTCCACAAACATCTGATTATATTTTGACCTAAAGTTATCAAATAATAGGACTTGTCTTCTGACTGATGTAAATAATTTACTAGTTCCATTATACATTTATCATTATATTTAACTAGAACTTCTTTATGTTCCAGTCTATGTCTATGAAACATGCTAGTGAATTCAAAAAATAGTTATAAGTCAGTCAATATACCATAAGGAAAATGATAAAATCTAAATCCTTTGGGCACCCTATGTACCTGTAAACAGTCCCTTAAAATATATATTTTCTAGCTGTGGAATTTAGAAAACTTCTTTTCAATATGTCTCCCAAAGCTGAAAAATTTACAAGTTTACTAGAATCATTTTCCAAATCTGTGGAACCTTAACCTAAAGACACCTATTTCTGTAACCAACTGATTAAATTAAAACCAATGTAATCCCCATTATGGGTTTTTCTACTACTTCATTCAGCAGATACTCCAAACTTCTCATTGTTGTTAACATAATGAGATACAGTACCTGGAGAGTTCGATACAACTTTATCCGTATCTGGATGAGCTGCTGTCACACAGTCACCATCCAATACAATCAAATCTACTGCATGGCTTTGTATCTCGAGCCATTTTAGTTGTCACTATTGGTGTAAACATTATAGACAGTTGATTCAATTGACAAGTGAGCTTGGCCATTATGGGAAACAGCAGTTCTAACTGTCCGTCACAGAGTGGAGCTGATAACATTTCAAGACTGCAGTGCGGTGTATCCATGGTTCAACAGGAAAAAAAAAATGACAAGGCAGCCAAATGGAACCAAATAGGGAAAGCAAAATACAAAAGCAAAAAGCCAAAGGTCCAAAACCTCTCAGCATTAAAAATATAAATTTAATATAAAAATCACAAAGCTTTCACGTCACATAGAGGGCAGGATTCACGAAGGCTTGCACGGAGTGTAAGAGACGTGCAACACTCCATGCAAGCCTCGCGATCCAGGAACAGCCCTAAACTCCGTGTAAGAGACCAGCTAAAACGTCTCTTACACGGACTGGCGTGGACATAAATACCTCACTTGCATCCGAAAGGTATGCAAATGAGGTATATTAGCGATCCACGAAGCAGAAACCAGTCCATGTAGGAGACGTTTTAGCTGCAGAAATGTACTCAGGTGACAACTGAGTACATCTCTGCAAAATCAACAACGGAGCGATGTCAGCTCCCAAAAAAGGGTGCATATGAGTCAGGTAGCATGCCAATGGCCAAATATGTGGCCATTGGCAAGATAACCCGATGCAAAAATATAAAAATTATGTTTTTTTTTTTCGGAAAGTGCCGATGTTTAAACCCAGCGCAGCCCCGCTCAAATGGGCTGCGCTGTATAAAACTATAAAAAAGAAGGTTATAAACCCACAAATGTGGGTTTAATGCAATACATGGAATGACAATGCAGGGACCAGCAGACAAAAACCAACATGGCCACCGTGTAGTGGTTGCTAAGGGGGGAAGCTGAGTCTAAGACATGTAACTAAGCATTAGTAGGCAATCTCATGTAAATGAGGGTTAGGATACTGAATCCCACAGTCACATAGCAAATGTGCACTGTCTGAGTAGTGTAAGAGATAGAAAAGGGGGAGGAATAGAGTAGGAGATAGGTGACATCACAGGGGGGAATGGTAGACAGAAACGCAGTTCATTGGAGGCCAGTGTAACATGACAGATGACAGGCACAGATCATGGAAAGAGGTGTGCCACTAGAGAAGTCATGGAAAGACAAGAAATGGAAGGTGTACACTGTTACCTAGACCAAAGTTTCTTGCTGGCCGTGCATGCGCACGTGTGCGCGCAATGAAGCGCGAGTAAGGCAGTGAGTGCGCGTGTAAGGCAGTGTGAGCGTGTTGGGAGATGTTTAACACTGTTTGCGCGGGTGTGCGCGTGTGGAAGGCAGTCTGAGGATGTAGGAGGCTGTTGGCAGACGTGTAACAGTGTTTGCGCGGGTGTACGCGCGTGTAAACCTGAATAAGAAGATCCTTAACTGTTTAAGCATGTGTGTGCGCGTGTAAGCCACTGTGAGCGTGTTTCACATAATATGCAACCTGCTCCCCCCTGAGGAAACAGAGAGGAAAAAGGAAGCAACAGAATTAATAGGAAGCTAGCAGGGATAACTGCTGAAGCTAGCAGGTGAAAATAATTAGAAGCAGGCAATTACACAGGCAGAATAGTAGCCCAGCCCAGCACTTAAAACTCTGCAAACAGTAGTGCAGGATGTTCTCATTAAGAGACACTGCAAGACAGGAGTAAGCTAATAGAAGTGAAAACTGAAAAAGCTGAACTCAGAGCAGAAATGCTAGGGGCTGCCATAGCTGTCATAATGAGACATAGGCGACTTGCTGAGGGTGGTGACAATGCAGAAGGTGCCAGACAACCCACAGTGAGGAGACGGAGAAGAGTGTACAGGCTCAGGGTCACCTACCACGGGTTACATGAGCTGGAGATTGTAGAGCGCTATAGAGTGGACAGAGAGCTCCTGCAGCAGATTGTTGAGCTGTGCAGGCCACGCCTCACACACAGAACCAACAGAGGGGAACCCATCCCAGTGGAAACCAATGTATGTGTTGGCCTAAGAATACTAGCAACAGGTACCTTCCAGAGACCAACTGGCGATATGATGGGGATATCACAGGCATCAGCCTCCAGGGTACTACACCAGTTCCTGGATGCCATGTCAGCACATGTCGGTGATCATGTATATTTCCCCAATGCCCGTGAGGTATTGGCCAGCAATATGCGTCTCTTCCAGCAAATAGCGGAATACCCTGAGGTACTGGGTGCTATAGACTGCACACACATACGCATCAAAGCACCAGCAGGAGAGCGGGGTAGGGCCTACATAAACCGCAAGGGCTTCCACTCCATCAACTGCCAGGTCATGTGTGATGCCCAGGGAATAATAATGAATGTGTGTGCTGGCTGCCCTGGGAGTTATCACGATTCCCACATCTGGCATTTGACGCAGCTGTACCAGACATTTGCCAATGGGGACATCCCACACGGACACCTAGTGGGGATGCAGGTTATGCACTGGAGCCGTGGCTGATGACACCCATCAGAAATGCACACACACCTGAACAGGAACGCCATAATGAGGCACACGCACAAACACGTAATGTGATAGAGCGTGTGTTTGGGCTGCTCAAGTCACGGTTCCGGTGTCTGGACACATCTGGTGGAGCCTTGCAGTACACACCAACTACATGTACCCAAATTGTCATGGTATGTGCCATGCTACATAATATGATCCAGCGAAAACAGCTGCAGCAGGACCAGCATAGGGCAGGGACAAACAGCCCCCCACCATTGCCAAGGCCATCACAGGCAGAGCGTGACTCGGAGGAGGAACAACCTGAGCCTGCCCCAGTAGGCAGAAGGAGGCGTGCCCAGTATGCCCTGGCCTTGGCAAAGAGACAACGCATAGCACATACACTGGCTCAGTAGGAACCCTGGGAATGATACCCCCTCTGACTCACTCATATAGTAAAATGGATGCCTAACGTGACACAACCTGCTCTCAAACATGTACAGGGAAGTGTAATATGCGCATCCGACAGAGGCAGCCCTGCTGCACCACCTGAGGCATGAATGCTATGTGTTAAGTAATGTAACACCAAGTACCATATGCACACCTGAGGACCCTGACTAACATCCTACCCTCACCAAGTATCATGCCACAACATGACAATGAGATGACCAAGTGCAACAATTGCCTGAAGTATCGCAGTTATCCGAATGGGACCCAATGTGTGCCAGTCTGGGATGACATGCTGAGCATGACAAGATGCACCACCTGCCAGGACTGGCGTGCACCTATCAGTGCAGGCCGTATGGATACTGGCAAAGGCTATTGTCACCCACAGTGC
This sequence comes from Protopterus annectens, assembly GCF_019279795.1. Lineage (NCBI taxonomy): Eukaryota > Metazoa > Chordata > Ceratodontiformes > Protopteridae > Protopterus > Protopterus annectens. The sequence continues at coordinate 164,197,250 of NC_056742.1, forward strand.
ACCCTGAATAGGTAAGGCTCAAAACACAAACCTATCTCCAGAGGTACCAGAAGGGATAAGAATAAGATAAGGGATAAGTTGAATCAGCAAGATGCATGCAGTCTAAACACACCCAGTATGGTGAATGTTGATAACTGTGGTGTAACAGAAAACTGAGGCAAGGCTCACAACAGCACCCTAACACTACCAGGTTACACCTCATACTGTGCTGTACAGCCTCAGAACTTGGACCAAGCTACAAAATGATGGTGACTAGCAAGAATTCTCAAGGATAACCACACCCCCATGTCGGTACCACAACAAAAAGCAGCATGGACTAGCCATGCTCAAGTAACAGTGGCTACAACTGCACCCCAGTGTATAGCCTGCTACAGACAACTGTCCCAACATCAGGAACTGCATCCGGCCTATGCTGGAATACATGAATATATCAAGTCCTCAAACCCACATTATATTGGGTGACTGCAAATACCCAGACATAGACTGGGAGCATTATACTAGCTCCAACAGTGTCGGACAAAGGTTCATAGAATCCACAAACCAAAAGGCCCAGGAACAACGTACCACTCCCACAAGAGGGGTAAGCATACTGGATGTGATAATCAGCAACATGGGTACTGGATGTCAAGATGAGAAGTGTATTGCTCACCAGTAAAACCAGACCATAGAGTAATCACACTGGATATACAAATCCTGACCACAGTCCCTGGCCTGGAAACCACAGTGGAAAACATGTGTTAAGCAATATCTGCACTCCTCCAAACTGATGTGGAATCCATTAAAGGTCCCGTGCAGGTGCAAATTATGGGCCACACCTCAGAACCTGTAATACAGCCATTCCATGAACACTGCCAGGAATGCTTGGATTATGCAGTCCTAAATTAAAACAAGACACAGTGCCTAAATCTGGCATGGTGGACACCAGCCATAACGAAAACATGCAAGAGAATGAGGAAGCTACTACATGATAGAGCAAACATGAACAGTGAAGTAATCACTGATCAGTAGTATGACAATAAAATCTGTCCACACATGCAATCCACTAAGGCCAGCCACAACAAGTGGAATCTGTGAATCCTGAGGCAATGTCACACCTGCCCCAAGTACACAGACAACCCCCAACACCACCCAAGAAATACAAACATATGTGAAAGATGCAACCATCCATCCAAACTGGAGGCTGAGCTCCCTCAACTCAATACTCCCAAAACAAGTCAGTAGGAGAAGGTAACCACACACACCACAAACACAGTCCCACAGACCTATCACAACTGCAAACCAAACACATAAACACAGACAAACATTCCCGGAGGCACAGATTACAAACACAGCACACCAACAGAGGCCTCTAAAGCAGACACCCAATCAAACAGCCTCCAAACATAGCACATGCAACACATAGCACACAAAGCTGGTGTGCCAAACAGTCACAGGCCAGAAGGAGAAACAACATGCCTGATACAGTTGTAATAGGTGACTCCATAGTCAGACACACTGCTGTCCCGCACACCAGACTGAACAAGGGAAAGGGTACAGTAAGCTGCCTGTAGGCTGCCACAATATGCCACATAACAGAAGTATGTAGGTCACTCCAAAGCAAGTAGAAATATGATGCAGTCATAGTCCATGCTGGTGTGAATGACCTGAGATGTACCGCCTAGACTACATGAAAAGAGACATAGATGAGCTATCTGATTATGTAGTCCAGGCCAGTATGACACTCACCGTTCGCAGCATCCTACCCTTACCAAGAGTAATGCCACAGTACAAACATGGAATGATAAGTCATAGCAAGTGGCACACTTACTGGTGTTATTCCAAGGGGATGCAATGTCTGTCTGCTTGGGATGTCATGCTTGACAAGCCACGCAGCTGTCCTTGGGATGGCCTGCACCTGTTACCCCTGGGCGTCTGAATATTGGATAAGGCCTTTGCCACCTCCATAGAGCCTTTTGTAGGCAAGGCTGAAAAGACAGACTAACCACCCTAGAAAACATAAGTGGGAAGAAACATAAGGGAAATGCTGACCAATGCCAGATGTGTACACCCCAATATGCAAGCTCCCGAGGCCATCCCCAAAACGGAGAACATCGATGTCTGTGCAGTGACAGAAACCTGCTGCAAGCCTCCTGACAGCACACCAGCACTACCAGGTTATACCATGTATCATGTGTCATGGCCCCCAAACCTGGAACGAAACATAAAAGGAGGGTGAGTATCCATAGTCAGCACAGACACCCATACGTCCAGGTAACTGACAATGCACAAGGCATTGGAGTTCACACATGTGCAACTAACTGCAGGCAAGACTGCTGTGCAGCCTGTAGCATGCTACAGACCGCACTCTCACACACAATAACCCCACCCAGCTGTCCTGAAGACAATGGGCAGTATGAATGTCCCACCAAATAACAAACAAGGTACCACTAATTACCACATAGGTGGTAAACCAGTATGTATAGAAAGAGTAACCAGGGACCTAGGGACACAAGTGGACAGTAACCTGTTATGTGACACCCACATTGCCAATGTGGCTAGGAAGACTGTCTACATTTGACACCATAGCAGGAAAGGAGTCACATCTACGGCAAAAGAGGTCATTGTGCCCCATACTTTTCTCCAATCACACCCATAATCCAGTACAATGCCCCATATGGGATGTACCTTACCTGACACCTGCAGCAGTTAGAAAGACCTCAAAGGTACCTCACCAAGAGGATAAAGCGTCACAAATACATGTCATATGCTGCCTGGCTGTAGACACCCCAGCTGAATCCAGTCACATACTGCCTACACAGAGGCATTGCATGCCTGTTGTAGGAGGCCATGCCCAACACAGGAGTAATGGACATGCTCCACCCCAGAAAACACAAATCCATCGGAGCTGTGAGAGGGAGAGATGTCAACCTCAACAAATAATGAAATAGGATGTGCTGGTGGGACAGATACATAATCCAGAGGCTCCCCACACCCTGGACCAGAATCCCATTCCATGTTAAGCAGAGCCCCTCACTGACACTCTTCAACAGGAATCTTGCCAAGTGGATGGATGATTGTAGAGTTACACTGGGGGTCTTCACTGTGTCATGTCCAGACAGAGGCACAGCCAAGCAAAACATAAATGGCCATAATATGCACATAGCAAGGGGGGTCAAAAGCCACACACACTCTGGCTAGGCTAACAAATGCCCAGGGTGGATAGCCAAGTATGACCCTATGAACCTATGAAGATACAAATTGTACAGGACACTAAGGATAATCCAAAGGCTTTCACAACTGAAGGTAGGAACCATGTTGGGAATTCACAGATATGCCCTGAATCACACAAATATCACAAACACACACACATATTGCCCACATACATCCTGACAGGTGCAGTGCAAACCCCTCCCCCCCCGAATGCAGAATATCTATCCCAGAAGACTGCTGGCCCCCTGACATTGCAGATGCTGAGGTAACAGCCAACATATACAAAGCAAAACACACAGCAGCAATGGTATGAGATGTTGTCCTGGGCTTAGTGCAACATGGACTCCAAGATGAATGGAATGCCAAACCACACTACTGCTCAATGTCAGCCCTACCACAGAATATGTACCCAAAGAGCAGTGTACAACAACAGTGGTCCTTCTCAACAAAGGTGTTGCCTGAATGGATACTGAACACTACTACCCCAGAATCCTGAGAAGCTCGGTTTGCACAGCTATGGAAAGGATCAGCATGTACCACAGACGTAAAGATATTGGGGACCTACTGACACCGGACCCAACCCAGTGTGGCCTTCCCAAGTGCAGATCCTGCCCCTAACCATGTTTGACTCAATTGAAACAGCCACTAAGGTCATTGATGAGGGCAATGTGTTCCACACAGTGTATCTGGACCTTGCAAAGGCTTCTATACAATACCCTACGTGTTCATTATAGATAGGCTCACCAGCTTAAATATAAACCCACATGTCAGTAGAGGGGTTGCAAACCAGACCAAGGACAGAACAGACATGGTCAGACATGCTGCTGCCATGTCAGACTACAAACCAGATATAACTGGCATCCCACAAGGCTTTGTCCTGGGAACACCCTCGTCTGGTATATATGTCCCATAGGTACAGGCAACCATGGAAGGACTGTGTCCGAACATGTCTGCAGAGGACTACAAACTGCTCACCACATATGATCCACCAGCTGACACAAGCATCCCACAAAAGGGCCACATAGAAACAGACAACTGGTGCCATAGCCATGTCAGCAAGTTAAGTGCAGAAACGTGTATAGTCAACCCCCGTGGATATACAGTAAGTGCCCACCAATTACCACATAGGTGTGAACCCATTATGTAGGTAACATGTAATGAGAGACCTGGGGACACAAGGTGATAGATATCCTGCATTGGACAAACATGTGCTGTAGTGTTTACAGGAACATACCATCTACCCACCTACTCACAAAGGCTGTCAGATCTAGATAAGGGGAGGTCATTTAGGCTCTGCAGTCATCCTTCATCAGTGGTACAATTGACTACAATAGCCCCTGTGGGATGTACCTCAGCAGACACCTCCATCAACTGTAAAGTCCCCAACAGTACCTCATCAGGAGTATCAAAGAGCTTGCACAGATGCCATGTGTTGCCTGTGTCGCTGGCATCAATGAACATGCTGCACCTTATACAATCTGAATGGCAGTGAGCCATGCACATTAGAGACCTGAACCCCAGCACTCACTTACATAGGACAAGCTGTACTGTGTGCTCCATAACACAGAAGCCACCCCCAGCACAGGCTACCCATAGAGTCACATATCAATCTTCCTCAATAGGAGCCCTGATGAGTGGATGGGAGATGGTAGATTTATCCTGGGTACCTATGTCATGTCACAGGTAGACAGAGGCACAGTATACTAACCATGACATATGTCATGGCAAACTCCACTTACATGTGTGTTGAAGGACAAACATACTCTCCAAATAGCATTACACATGGACTAGGGCACATCGCTAGTGTTTGCAAATGTACACCTATGTTGTGGAAAACACTACCAATGTTGGACAAGCCTGGTTTAAGTAGTTCATATCTGAACAGAATGCAACATGGTCAGATGTACACAACTGGCCCGTAACCAGGCTGTTGTGCCCACTATCGAAATGTAAAGCAGTGATAGCAGTAAAGCCTAGGATACTGCCCACCACAGTCAGTACTACCAGTACACTATACAGTACTACAGTGTTAGGTCAGTGTGAAAGGATGTTGACAACTGTATGCAAAGTATCCCATGCAAACACTGCAGGCACAGTATAACCCTGTTGTGTTCACACACAAAGCAGTTGTACCATAACTACACAACATGACACACAACACACAACCATAAACGGGTGATAGTTGTTGAAGTTCACACTCATCCACAAATGTGGTGGGCTGCAGAGTCCAACATATGGAATGCTCACACTGGGCATGCTCACACACATTGACAACATGCCATGGGAAGGCTGAACTGGGCATGCTCACACACTTAGGCCAAATCTCGGTGTAGCAGTTGGACACACATAGCTGGTATTGTTATGTTGTATTCCAGGAACAAACCACATTATAGCAGTCTGCCCAGTGCACACAGCTAAATGACTACAGAGACATACGTGATATGGTGGATCCCCCCAGATGCAAACATCTTCCACAGATGCACAAGTTTCTTCATACAAACAGGGAATGCTATGGCAATAAAGATGTACAAACAGTCTATCAGCAACAAATAATGCGCATTTCACAATTAAACATATGGGTGTAGGGTCAACACTAGGCTGTGTGCCCTAGGGAATGACAGCTTAGCCAGAGTGTGCTTGGTGTCTGCCTCCCCACAGGATGCACAGTCCCCTTTCTAAACACAGATGATGTCAGCACCCTCTAAGTACAGCAGGAGAAAAGAAACTCCCCAGTAATCCGAATAGCGTGCTCTGCTAATGCGTCCGTCTCAAGTGTCATAACATAGTTAGGTAGGGGTGTCAAATCCTGCAAATGCTGTGTGTGTGTGTGTGTGTGTGTGTGTGTGTGTGTGTGTGTGTGTGTGTGTGTGTGTGTGTGTGTGTGAGTGGGGTTGGTGTGTGTGTAAGTCTGTGGTAGAGGGATGTCCCTTTTGGCAAATAGGAAAACACACTACAGGATGCACATTCCCTTTCTAAACACCAATGATGTCAGCACCCAATAAGTACAGCAGGAGAAAAGAAACCTCCCAGTAATGCGAATAGTGCGCTCCGCTAATGCGTCTGTCTCAAGTGTCATAACATAGTTAGGTAGGGGTTTGAATCCTGTGAATGGAAAGTGTGTGTGTTTGTCTGAGTGGGGTTTGTGTGTGTGAGGGAAATGTCACTTTTGGCAAATTGGAAAACATACTACAGGATGCACATTCCCTTTCTAAACACCAATGATGTCAGCACCCAATAAGTACAGCATGAGAAAAGAAACCTCCCAGTAATGCGAATAGCGCGCTCTGCTAATGCGTCCATCTCAAGTGTCATAACATAGGTAGGGGGTCGAATCCTGCAAATGCTCAGTGTGTGGGTGAGTGGGGTTTGTGTGTGTGAAAGGCTGTGAGAGAGAATTGTTCCTTTAGCCAACTGGGAGAACACACTACAGGATGCACACGCCCCTTTCTTAACACAGATGATGTCAGCATCCTATAAGTACAGCAGGAGAAGGAAAGCCTCCCAGTAATGCAAATAGCGCGCTCTGCTAATGCAGCTGTCTCATGTGTCAGAACATAGTTAGGTAGTGGTTTGAATCCTGCAGATGCCAAGTGTGTGTGTTTGGATGGGGGGGGGGGGTTATTGTGTGTGTGCAGACATGTATGAGGAAAATGTTCCTTTTGCCAACTGGGAGAACACACTACAGGATGCAGACGCCCCTTTCTTAACACAGATGATGTGAGCACCCTATAAGTACAGCAGGGAAAGGGAAGGCTCCCAGTAATGTGAATAGTGCACTCTGCTAATGCGTCTCCCGGGGGGTTATGTGTGAGTGCAGACATGTATGAGGAAAATGTTCCTTTTGCCAACTGGGAGAACACACTACAGGATGCATTCTTAACACAGATGATGTGAGCAATCTCTATGTACAGCAGGAAGGAAGCCTCCCAGTAATGTGAATAGTGCACTCTGCACGCGCTCCTCCGGGCGGTTATTGTGTGTGTGCAGACATGTATGAGGAAAATGTTCCTTTTGCCAAGTGGGAGAACACACTACAGGATGCAGACGCCCTTCTTAACACAGATGATGTGAGCACCCTATAAGTACAGCAGGGAAGGGAAGCCTCCCAGTAATGTGAATAGTGCACTCTGCTAATCGTCTCTCCCGGGGATTGTGTGTGTGCAGACATGTATGAGGAAAATGTTCCTTTGCCAACTGGAGAACACACCATGCTAATGCGCTCTCCGGGGGTTTGTGTGTGTGTGTGAGATAAGGAAAAATGTCTTTTGCCAACGGGGAGACCACACTACAGGATGCAGCCGCCCCTTTCTTACCACAGATGATGTGAGCACCCTATAAGTACAGCAGGAGAAGGGAAGCCTCCCAGTAATGTGAATAGCGCACTCTGCTAATGCTTCTCGGGTTATTGTGTGTGTGCAGATATGTATGAGGAAAATGTTCCTTTTGCCAACTGGGAGAACTCACTACAGGATGCAGACGCCCCTTTCTTAACACAGATGATGTGAGCACCCTATAAGTACAGCAGGGGAAGGGAAGCCTCCCAGTAATGTGAATAGTGCACTCTGCTAATGCGTCTCTCCCGGGGGGGGGGGTTATTGTGTGTGTGCAGATATGTATGAGGAAAATGTTCCTTTTGCCAACTGGGAGAACACACTACAGGATGCAGACGCCCCTTTCTTAACACAGATGATGTGAGCACCCTATAAGTACAGCAGGGAAAGGGAAGCCTCCCAGTAATGTGAATAGTGCACTCTGCTAATGCGTCTCTCCCGGGGGGGGGGTTATTGTGTGTGTGCAGATATGTATGAGGAAAATGTTCCTTTGCCAACTGGGAGAACACACTACAGGATGCAGACGCCCCTTTCTTAACACAGATGATGTGAGCACCCTATAAGTACAGCAGGGGAAGGGAAGCCTCCCAGTAATGTGAATAGTGCACTCTGCTAATGCGTCTCTCCCGGGGGGGGGGTTATTGTGTGTGTGCAGATATGTATGAGGAAAATGTTCCTTTTGCCAACTGGGAGAACACACTACAGGATGCAGACGCCCCTTTCTTAACACAGATGATGTGAGCACCCTATAAGTACAGCAGGGGAAGGGAAGCCTCCCAGTAATGTGAATAGTGCACTCTGCTAATGCGTCTCTCCCGGGGGGGGGGGTTATTGTGTGTGTGCAGATATGAGGAAAAATGTTCCTTTGCCAACTGGGAGAACACACTACAGGATGCAGACGCCTTTCTTAACACAGATGATGTGAGCACCCTATAAGTACAGCAGGGAAGGAAGCCTCCCAGTAATGTGAATAGTGCACGCTGCTAATGCGCCTCTCGGGGGTTATTGTGTGTGTGCAGATATGTATGAGGAAAATGTTCCTTTTGCCAACTGGGAGAACACACTACAGGATGCAGACGCCCCTTTCTTAACACAGATGATGTGAGCACCCTATAAGTACAGCAGGGGAAGGGAAGCCTCCCAGTAATGTGAATAGTGCACTCTGCTAATGCGTCTCTCCCGGGGGGGGGGGTTATTGTGTGTGTGCAGATATGTATGAGGAAAATGTTCCTTTTGCCAACTGGGAGAACACACTACAGGATGCAGACGCCTCTTTCTTAACACAGATGATGTGAGCACCCTATAAGTACAGCAGGGGAAGGGAAGCCTCCCAGTAATGTGAATAGCGCACTCTGCTAATGCGTCTCGGGTTGTGTGTGTGCAGATATGTATGAGGAAAATGTTCCTTTTGCCAACTGGGAGAACACACTACAGGATGCAGACGCCCCTTTCTTAACACAGATGATGTGAGCACCCTATAAGTACAGCAAGGGAAGGGAAGCCTCCCAGTAATGTGAATAGTGCACTCTGCTAATGCGTCTCTCCCGGGGGGGGGGGTTATTGTGTGTGTGCAGATATGTATGAGGAAAATGTTCCTTTTGCCAACTGGGAGAACACACTACAGGATGCAGACGCTTCTTAACACAGATAATGTGAGCACCCTATAAGTACAGCAAGGGAAGGGAAGCCTCCCAGTAATGTGAATAGCGCACTCTGCTAATGCGTCTGGTTATTGTGTGTGTGCAGATATGTATGAGGAAAATGTTCCTTTTGCCAACTGGGAGAACACACTACAGGATGCAGACGCCCCTTTCTTAACACAGATGATGTGAGCACCCTATAAGTACAGCAGGGGAAGCCTCCCAGTAATGTGAATAGTGCACTCTGCTAATGCGCCTCCTGTTATTGTGTGTGTGCAGATATGTATGAGGAAAATGTTCCTTTTGCCAACTGGGAGAACTCACTACAGGATGCAGACGCCCCTTTCTTAACACAGATGATGTGAGCACCCTATAAGTACAGCAGGGGAAGGGAAGCCTCCCAGTAATGTGAATAGTGCACTCTGCTAATGCCTCCCGAGTATCGTGAATGTAGTTAGGTAGGAATTTGAAACCTGTAAATGGCATGTGTGTGTGTTTGGATGTGGGAGTTTGTGTGTGTGCATTTCGCCTGAAAACATGTTAGTTTTGGCAATCAGGAGATCACACTACCTGATGCACATTACCCTTCAAAGTACTGATGTTGTCAGCACCCTCTAAGTATAGCCAGAGACGAGGAACTATCTAGTAAATCGAACAGCGCTTTGCTAATGCGCCCCTGTCACGGTCATGACATAGGTAGGTAGGGGAATGAATCCTGCATATGGCAAGCTTGCATGTGTGTGGGGTAGTAGGGTGTGTGTAAATGCAAGTGTGAGGGAACAAATCCTTTTGGCAAATACTACTATACACCAGATGCTGCATACCCCACCAGTAAACACAGGGGATGTCACCACACTATCAGCACAGCCAGACAGGGCTGGTTGGCTAGTAATGCCAATAGTGTGCTCTGCTACTGTGTCTATTACCATTGTCAGAGTACAGATAGGCATGTTTGGGTAACCCACAACTATCACGGTGGTTGTGTCACACAGTATGACCTTGTGCGGTGTTTACATACCAATGCATGCCATCGCCTAACCCAGCAATGGCATTGCACACATGATGTATGTGTGACACATACACTGAAATACCTGTGACCTGCAGTAGTTACCATGTCTGACACATGCTTTGTGTGGATAAATGGTATTAGCAATGTATACCAATATGACTGTGTGTCCTAGTGTGCAGGGTCCGCGACAGGTATGTCCCTATACAGTGTGGGTGTCTATGGTGAAAGACCTACAGCAGGGGATACACATCTGGTCTGGCCCATATAGTGTACATGTAGTCAATGTACAGGTGCTGTATGTTCCCACCTGTTGTGGTAGTGGTAACATGTCATTCCACTGCATGTCGGTGACCACATGCTGTGAACTCTTCAGCTAGAGTGTTGTAGCTACAGTAATGCTCACACACAATGTTCGGCTGGATGCAGTATGGCCTTATAAACACAGTTCATGGGACTGTCATATTGCCGGTGAGGGTTGTGTGTGCCATGCTATGAACCAGATGGCAATCCGACACACTGTCAGCTGCACCTGAGTAGGCCCTGATGGTTTGTGCTATGCCAACAACCTGGAGGTGTGTGTATCTGTGTTAACCCGGGATACCACACCCCTATCCATGTGTGTTACATGTGTAGGGGACGACAGGCATGGTAAGGGGCATAACCTGTCAGTGATGGGTAACACCTGTGAGGCATGAATCATGCATCTGGTACTGCACAGACACTGCAGTTCACCGTGCTGAGGGCAGTGTCCGGTGCATGCATCCTCCGGTGTACACTGCTGTAGTTGTGTAGCAGCACTGTTAGCGTCCTAACCTGTGTGATACCCATGGAGGTCGCTATGTAAACCATGTCCTGCAGCATAAGGCAGTATGTGTGTACCAAGGAGCCATGCCAGTATACATTGGGCCATGTGTGTCACGTGCAAGATGACCCGTGAACATCAATGTGGCTTCCCTAGCATGTAAGCAGACGTTGACAGCCAGTGGATACCCTATGAATGACAGTGGAGACTGAGCATAATGTAGACATACAACAGCCTTCCCACATATAGTGGTAGAATACCTGGGGAGAGTATGTTGGCAACCAACATCAGGCTCATACTGGCCTGTGCCACATGCTGAGAGATCCATTCTATGTTCCCTATCATGTAATCCAGGAGGTATGTCCCAGGCAGCCACACTGGCATGGTCAATGAGTGAGTCATATCTGTCCATGCCTCTGTCTGACCTGTATGCATGTGTGCTGTGGTGGACCATAGTGCCCCTGAGTCATATCACCGCGTGCCCTTCACCAGATACAGCCTGTTGAGCAGGACCCCAGTGCAGCACACATGACAGGTACCTGACACGTCTGTAGCAGGTGTGTTGTGTAGCCCTACAGGCTGTGGGTGTGTGGCACAGGGATGTGCGTGCCATGTGTGGCATGTGCTCTGTTCTGACAGAACATATGCCTGTGTGCCAGCTGCGGAGGTGTGTGATGCACAGGCAGGCTGCTAGTCTGAGTCCCCACGTATGCCCCAGTGTGTTCAGCATGCTGTCAGTGTGTGTCAATGTCTGACTGGTATTGTCGTCACTGTAATATCATGTATTGCTTTATTTATTTTACCTACATATGTCGACAGGGATAGCCCAACTGGATGCATGTCCATTCCCAGGGTAGGCCCATGGAGACAGGCTACGAGGGTAGCAGATACAGCATTACAGAATACTAGCATGACATAGTACAAACAGATTATTTACAGAGATTACATAAGTAAGCAGGTCCAACATGTTCCACAGGTTAATGTTAGACCTGAGCACAAGCCAGGATTAAATTGTATTTACACAGTACAGTGGTTCACACAGGTTACACATCCGAGCTAGCCAGGCCTGATACACTGACATAGCCAGTTACATGACAAATGTTGTTTGGGTCTACTGTTAAATGACCTAAGGTGGACATTAGGGTAATATCAGCTGGAAGTGGGTTCCAGGATCTATGTACAGGATTTGCAAAGAGAGAATCACCAGCTGTGTTAATAGACTCGCTAGTTCGAAGTAGTACAATGTTAGAGGATCGAAGCGGTCTAGGATTGTTATAGGGGGTGATTGTAATGTAAGTGCAGGAGTATTGTCTGGACTATACAGGATTTTATAGGCCATAATCAGTTGGTTATACTGTATTAGGCTGGGTTTTGATAGCCAACCAAGCTGATTTAGATTGATGCAATGATGTGTCCTAACAGGCGGGCCAGTGGCAAACCTGGCAATGTGGATGTAGCAAATCCAGTGCTTGTTAAGGACAGTCTTGTTCATATGTGAGTGTAGAGGGGATACATACAGAAGGGCTGCAACAAGGTGTGAGCGAGCTATGGCACCTTTAGCTGGAGGGGCTAGGAAGGCTTTAGCTCTGTTACCTTTGGACATGCCACCCTAGTAGTGTGATTGCCATGGTGTGTACCAACACATAGGGCCAATGGGGAACAACATACTGAAGGTGTGTATGTGTGTGTGGACTGCCTCTGTTCCATAGCACTGACATATATGACTGCACACGGGTATATGCCGGGTAAGACGGTGCAATGTGTCACAGGCTACTTACATGCACAGGACAGACAGTGACGCTCTGCCATGTGTGAGGTTGACATACATATGGTACGCTATGCAGATGTCACTAGCAGTCTACGAAGCACTGTAACCCTGCATTGCAGGTGTAAGCAGTGTTCCAGGGGACCCCAGGCAAACATGCATGCAAACAAGGCTACAGTACACAGGGCTGGAAGTACTGCATCATACAACAAAGAAGGGTAACAATAACAGTAATTCACAATGCATATACGTAGGCACTGTCAACATGTACCCAGGAATTCGCAGCACAGATGGCCATGTTGGAACCGATATTATGTCATACTTATTTGTGGTCTGGACAACATTGGTACTGCACACATATCTAGATGCATGAACATACACATGGCATAGTTGTTGTGGGCATCTTGACACCAGTACTGTACATGTCCACCATTGCATATCACTACTTATGCTAGCTTTTCCCTGTGCTACCCATGTATGTGGCTATCTGTTGACAACCTTACCACCGGCATGCAATTATGTGCATCTGTTATGCTTTGGTATGTACTATGGGTGCAGATAACAATTCAGGACATTCATACAGTTACTACAGCAGGCATGCTGGGGTACACACACAGTCATAGCAGCACACTGTACTGTCACCAACATGATACTACTAATACACGTCTATGTAGTCACCCTGTGCATCAGCAACGTGTATACCTGTTCCTGCACTGATGTTGGAGATTGCAGGAGGTGGCACAGTGTCATCATATGCACAGGGTGTGTATTAGGTATGCCTGAGTCAGCCACTGATACCACCAATTGACATGTGTGTGTATGTGTGTTGGTGAGGGGCAGCAGTACAGGGTGGGCCAGTGTTGCTGCAGTGTGTGCATGTATGTGTTTGCCCTAGGTGTTAACATTCCACATGTGTGTATGCACGCACACAGTTCCACCTCATGGCTGCCATATACAGGGGTTAGTGGACAGCCACAGACTGCACCTGGCAGGCCATACAGATCAGTGTCTGCGTGCACGGACACGGTACCTGTGCCTGGCAGGGGTGCTACGGACCGTATCCAGTACAACGCCTGACTGTGTACTGTCATCAGAAGCGAGTGTGTGTTGACTGGACACATGTCCCTGTTGGGACTGTCCAGAACCACGTGCATGTGGTCTCCTGGGGCATTCCGATGACAGCACAGACCCAGCATTGCTGGGGCTGCTGCTGGCACTATGGGGGTGTGTGCGAGCCTGTTGCCATCCGCGCCGACTGCCAGCTGCTGCGGCTGCCGGCATACGGCCACGTCGACGCCGCAGACGCCCACCATTGCCCTGGCTCATGGACATCTGGTTGTGGAACTGCTGTAATATGTCCCCACAACGTCTGTCTATGACATCGGTGAAGTTACGGATAGCATCCGCAATGTCATGCATACTGTCCATCATGGCTGTGCAGCATGCTCTGAGCTCCCTCAGACCCTGTCTGGTGTACCTTTCCATACGTGACTGAGCCTGCATGACAGTCAGGAACATCGCTGAGGTTGACAGACCTCTTTGGGCACGTCGGCCAGGGGCAGTATGCCCACGGATGCTCCCACGAGAACCCATGGGCAACTGTCTGTGTGGTACCATTGGAGGACTCTGCCCATGGCTGCTGTGTGGGGACGCATGTGCCACAGGTACCACATTACCCTGGTCTATGCCCGCTGTATCCTGTCCATCACCTAGGGACAGTGGTGACATAGGATGTATAGGCAGGATGACTGTGCGCAATGATGGGGTTGACAGCTGTGTACTGTCAATTGGCTGACCAATGGCAGACCCTGACACACCTTCCTGTACCATTACACATATATCATCATCACCAGTAGCCGTGGCACAGGTTTCAGGTTCCCTGCTGCAGGTCACCAGAGCAGCCCCAGAACCTGTGGGATGAAGACAGGAAACACAGTTTACATTCTCCAGACATTGTTACCAGTGATGCACTCATACACACATGCACACCTGGACACATGCACACATGCACACATGCACACATGCACACATGGACACATGCACACATGGACACATGCACACATGCACACATGCACACGTGGACACATGCACACATGGACACATGCACACATGCACACATGTTCACATGCACACATGCACACATGGACACATGCACACATGCACACGTGGACACAGGCACACATGCACACGTGGACACAGGCACACATGCACACATGCACACATGCACACATGGACACAGGCACACATGCACACATGCACACATGGACACATGGACACAGGCACACATGCACACGTGGACACAGGCACACATGCACAACTGGACGCAGGCATACATGCACACATGGGTACTGACACACCTGCACACATGCACACATGCACGCCCTGCAGTATACACACAGAGCAGTACTGAGTTACACTACTGTTACTAGCATTATCAGGACTATTATAGGTTATGTTAAACACACTCACCAGCATGGATGGCCTGTCTCTGTAACCCTGGAGGGACCTGCAGAAATGATGAGATTACTGTTAGTGGGCACATCTGTCCCATTGATATTGCATATGTTCCAGTGTACAGAACAGTCAGGTGTACATATGGCATTTACCTGCACGCTCCATGTCGTGCTGCTGTGTGGAACCAGCCTCCATCATAATGCAGGTGTACTGCTGTTGTTGTTCCAGGGCTGGAGCCACAACACTTAGGAGTAGCCCCTCCAGTCTGGTGAGGGGGGGATGTGTGGCCACCCCACCTCCTGTGGCGACCTGTTGCCTGTGGATATCTGCTGCACGCTGCCAGACAGTTCAGATAAATCACTGCAGTGATGTCGCATCTGCTCATATGTCCTGTTATGCATGCCAATTTCATTTACCCTACGGACCAGGTCTTGCCACAGTGCGGCCCTCTCCTGCTGGTTCTGACTGGTGCGGGAAAACAGGATGTCATACTCCCGCACCAGGCTCTGGTGGATCTCCTCATCCTCCGCAACAGAGTAGGCAGGGTTACGCTGTCGCACCATCTCCCTGGAAGAGAACACAGACAGGATATCAGCGGACGATGACAGCAATGTATGGCACACATACTATATATGATATGCATGTGTAGTGATATACTACTACTCCCATATGTTGCATGTGTGTGTGTCATGGCGGATACACGGGTGCATGGCCAGATATCAGTGCTCAGCGAACACCTGTGCAACAATACCTGCCACAATCCACACTACATAGTAGCATGCCCCATCGTTCAGCACACACTGACAGGTGCCATGCACAATCTCACTCTGGGGGTCCAGTCCAAGGTACTGTATGTGGGACACCATCCACCACTCTGATGTAGACATACGTTACTCGGCCTGGATATACATATCCCACCACCACCACTAGTACAGTGGACTACATTGATATGTATGTGGTAGACAGTTATTCACTTGCTGGGACTGGGGGATGGTATCCATGCAGCACACTGTGCCAGTGGAAGCCACAAGCCACACTGCTGGCCCCTTTGCAAATGCTTACCACATACATGCTGCAGATTGCATGGCACTTGCACACACATGTCTACCCCAGACCCTATGCACAACGGTTAGGCATCCTGTCCAGTGGACCCCAGACAGAGGCAGACTGTCTAACAATAGCAGGAGGTTACTGCAGGACAGTGCACATTCACATTGAGGGTAGGCATCTGTGGTCAGCACTGGTACTATGCTACAGTCCGTCATAACAACAGCCACAGCCTACTCTGGGAGGGTGATAGACAAGAACACTGTGGATGACCATGGGGCCTTCTTCAGTTATGTTACACATACGGACCACATGCCTCAGATATGCTCTGTGTTAGTCCACACCTACTTAACATTCACCTGACACATGCATATTGGCTACATTCCTGCAGACATGTGTGGTGCACATATCCCCTCCTCTCCCTCACCTTTTGGATATTTATCACAGATGCATGTAACATCACTATCATCGCGACATGTCCAGGTGGGGCCGCCCCAGAGCGGAACACACAGCATCCCTGTGACCTCGGTCCCCTGGATGTGTGCTACCAGAACTCTGAGGGGACATACCACCGCATGTAACACTGATAGTTTATCTGGGCCGCTACAGGATATGTACCTGGACAGTGGCATGCAGCAACGGTGGTCCCGCAACACTAGTGGGGCACCTCAACTGACCCTGGGGATTACCACATCATATGCATAATGGGCCTGGTCTGCTACGCTATGGGTTAATGCAGTAGGGATGCATGTGCAGTGACATCAGGTACCTGCAGACACTTGTTCCCAGCCAGTGTGCCTTTGGGATGGGCTGATCCTGACATGTGGGCCTGGCTGACATGTCAAAGCGTACACTACAGCCATTGCTAGCCCAACGCACAGACACATCCTGCCAGGATCCTGGCCTATCACTGCTTGACATGTGATGTGTGGTCATCCCCTTTTGTTGGAAGTACATACACACAACATATCACATGGACATACCTATAGATACAGACCTATGACACATTTGGAGGGTTGACAGTATGCACACTGTTAACCTGCTACCTTGCATTACCTCTGTTTGTCGCAGCTGGTTATGCTCCACAGCTTCTGCTTGCTGCTGCTATCACTCTCAGTGCTGACAGCTTCAGGGTAGAGAGGGTCACAATTTTTTTTTTGTGTGATCTCTCTCTCTCTCTCTCTCTCTCTCTTTCTCTTCAACTTCTCAGCCTCCCTCTGTCTGCTTACAGACAATGCAATTAACTTATTGCATGTTGGGAGTGTTAGCACTGGATGCTTTTGTAGGTATCTGCATAGGTCCATGTGATGGCCTCTGCACCAATTGGAGGCCAGCATTTGCTAATTGCATACAGCCAGTTGTGTACTGATTGCAGTTCTCACTGTGATTTCAGATCACTGCTATAAAAGGATATGTGTGATAGGCTGCCCTTTCACATTGTGTGGGCGGGACCATGCTGGTATGCTGTGACAGTGTTCTGTGAGTGTAAAGGTTAGTATCTCTCTCCTGCTTCAGGCTGTGTTGTATATTCACATTTCTCCATTCCTCTTTCATGTTCCCTGTAGCAAGTGTGTATGCACATTGACTCCTACAAGTATATATAGTCATATATATATATATATATATATATATATATATATATATATATATATATATATATATATATATATGTGTATATATATCTATATATATATATGTGTGTGTGTACATATGCATACATATATCTATGTACTTTAACTGACCTTATTATCTACAGGCTGCCAACTAGCATGCCTGTTTATTTTCACACACTACTATTATGGATATCCATTGTTTTTGACATTTATTGTAGGTTACATGCTTTGTGTACTACACATCCTATATTCACTTTACATTCATCCCTACTTTTACAGGTTATATTTATTTTAGCACAATATGTTTGTATGAGAGTCATGGCTTAGTGGTAGGTTGTACAGACTAGTGTTTCCAAGGTCCTGGGTTCTGACTGACAGTGGGAGTTTATTTTTCTTTGAACTGAGTACAGGACCTGTCAATCACAGTGACTAAGGCACTTTTAAGCAGTTCTAACTGGCTAGCGCTGGTTTGCGCTGAGCTCACGCAAGACTGGCGGTTAGCTCACAAGACACCCGCTTATTTTCTTTGAAAGAAAAGAAAATGGGGATACAGGAAAGTGGTGAAAAGGGGGTCACAAAGAGGGTAAGACAGTAGGGAAACAAGCTTGGGATGTGCAGGAGGGATGTAGGTAAGGCCCATAGCTGCCCATTTCTTCAGCAGCAACAGCTGTGCATATGTATGTAATTTGGTGTGACATTTGAAACCTTCCACCCCTGGGAGAGGTGTCAGGACAACAATAATACTTGTTGTACAGCCAATTGTAATTGATAGGTTCCATGTCCAGTGGACATGTAAAAGGAATGGGCAGCTAATGTATGGGGCGTATTTTTTTGTGGGTACAGAGTGCCCTTTTTTGTTTTTTTTTTTTTTTTTCAGGTAAGAGTGGTATGTCAGGTGAAGGAAGTCAGTTCGGCTGGGGAGGTAGGCTTGGTAGGTAAACAGACAAGACAAACAAGACGATACAGGGCGTGTGTATGACATGTGTGGGGGTTACACAATTGACGGGATGGAGGTTTGGATATCCAGAGCCCATGAGCCCACAGATGGCAACAGTGGAACTGATATCCCCACCCATAGGCAGTTGCCACTGTTCCTTCACTGCCCAGGACGGGCTGTGCTGGGGCTGTGTAGGCGGGCAACGGGCAAGCCCGTTAGTTGCGCCACCTGCAGCCTCGAGCTGGCGAGGGGCTCAAGGACAGAGTCCCAATCTCCCTACGCACCACAGTCCGGACGCTACGGAGGGTGAGTGGTGGATCTCCTCCGCCACACTTGCAGAGGGGGATGAGCCCCATCCCCTGCAGTGCTTCCACCCAGGTGGCACAGGGCCACCGAGGAGGGTCCGACTGCACTAGTGCCAGGTGCACTCGCCAGCTGAGGTGGGAGAGGTGGGTCCGCTGGAACCCGCCTTTCCTGTCGTTTCTATGTTTTGCATTATGTCATGACAGTTTGGGTTAGTGACATATAATACCATTCACAGTTAGTTGTAACAGCATGCATTAGTATTCCCATTAACCAAACACCCAGATATTCACACCATTGAACAGCGTGCATAACACATGCATAATTTGAACAGTAATACACAGTCCAACAACATGCAGGGTTGATTGGTAGCAACAGGCCATCAGGTGTGGATGTATGAACAGGGCGGATGCATCAACAGACATGCAAATATATATGACCCAACAGGACAGACGTCCAGGGGTGTTAATTGTGATTGCACATACCATTTCCACGTGGAATGGGTTATAGGTGGTTAGAGGGTGGGGTAAATAAAGTAATATTAACACCTTCGAATACAAATACATATGCTGTACATTTCTAATAGCTACAGTTATATACA
>NC_056742.1:164217440-164424940 GCF_019279795.1 Protopterus annectens
ACGCCCCCCCAGACACATGCTGCCAGGATCCTGGCCTATCACTGCTTGACATGTGATGTGTGGTCATCCCCTTTTGTTGGAAGTACATACACACAACATATCACATGGACATACCTATAGATACAGACCTATGACACATTTGGAGGGTTGACAGTATGCACACTGTTAACCTGCTACCTTGCATTACCTCTGTTTGTCGCAGCTGGTTGCGTTCCACAGCTTCTGCTTGCTGCTGCTATCACTCTCAGTGCTGACAGCTTCAGGGTAGAGAGGGTCACAATTTTTTTTTTGTGTGATCTCTCTCTCTCTCTCTCTCTCTCTTTCTCTTCAACTTCTCAGCCTCCCTCTGTCTGCTTACAGACAATGCAATTAACTTATTGCATGTTGGGAGTGTTAGCACTGGATGCTTTTGTAGGTATCTGCATAGGTCCATGTGATGGCCTCTGCACCAATTAGAGGCCAGCATTTGCTAATTGCATACAGCCAGTTGTGTACTGATTGCAGTTCTCACTGTGATTTCAGATCACTGCTATAAAAGGATATGTGTGATAGGCGTTGCCCTTTCACATTGTGTGGGGACCATGCTGGTATGCTGTGGACAGTGTTCTGTGAGTGTAAAGGTTAGTATCTCTCTCCTGCTTCAGGCTGTGTTGTATATTCACATTTCTCCATTCCTCTTTCATGTTCCCTGTAGCAAGTGTGTATGCACATTGACTCCTACAAGTATATATAGTCATATATATATATATATATATATATATATATATATATATATATATATATATATATATATACATATATGTATATATATCTATATATATATATATATATGTGTACATATGCATACATATATCTATGTACTTTAACTGACCTTATTATCTACAGGCTGCCAACTAGCATGCCTGTTTATTTTCACACACTACTATTATGGAT
The DNA here is from genome assembly GCF_019279795.1 of Protopterus annectens. NCBI lineage: Eukaryota > Metazoa > Chordata > Ceratodontiformes > Protopteridae > Protopterus > Protopterus annectens. Next base: position 164,218,374 of record NC_056742.1, read on the forward strand.
ATCCATTGTTTTTGACATTTATTTTAAGTTACATGCTTTGTGTACTACACATCCTATATTCACTTTACATTCATCCCTACTTTTACAGGTTATATTTATTTTAGCACAATATGTTTGTATGAGAGTCATGGCTTAGTGGTAGGTTGTACAGACTAGTGTTTCCAAGGTCCTGGGTTGGGACTGACAGTGGGAGTTTATTTTTCTTTTGAACTGAGTACAGGACCTGTCAATCACAGTGACTAAGGCACTTTTAAGCAGTTCTAACGGGCTAGCTGGTTTGCTGAGCTCACGCATGCACTGGCGGTTAGCTCAAGACACCAGCTTATTTTCTTTGAAAGAAAAGAAAATGGGGAGACAGGAAAGTGGTGAAAAGGGGTCACAAAGAGGGTAAGACAGTAGGGAAACAAGCTTGGGATGTGCAGGAGGGATGTAGGTAAGGCCCATAGCTGCCCATTTCTTCAGCAGCAACAGCTGTGCATATGTATGTAATTTGGTGTGACATTTGAAACCTTCCACCCCTGGGAGAGGTGTCAGGACAACAATAATACTTGTTGTACAGCCAATTGTAATTGATAGGTTCCATGTCCAGTGGACATGTGTGCGGAATGGGCAGCTATGTATGGGGCGTAATTTTTTTGTGGGTACAGAGTGCCCTTTTTTTTTTTTTTTTCAGGTAAGAGTGGTATGTCAGGTGAAGGAAGTCAGTTCGGCTGGGGAGGTAGGCTTGGTAGGTAAACAGACAAGACAAACAAGACGCATACAGGGGCGGTGTATGACATGTGTGGGGGGGTTACACAATTGACGGGGATGGAGGTTTGGATATCCAGAGCCCATGAGCCCACAGATGGCAACAGTGGAACTGATATCCCCACCCATAGGCAGTTGCCACTGTTCCTTCACTGCCCAGGACGGGGCTGTGCTGGGGGCTGTGTAGGCGGGGCAACGGGCAAGCCCGTTAGTTGCGCCACCCGTGCCTCGAGCTGGCGTAGGGGCTCAAGGACAGAGTCCCGAATCTCCCTACGCACCACAGTCCGGACGTTACGGAGGGTGAGTGGTGGATCTCCTCCGGCCACACTTGCAGAGGGGGGTGAGCCCCATCCCCTGCAGTGCTTCCACCCGCAGGTGGCACAGGGCCACCGGAGGAGGTCCGGACTCGGCACTAGTGCCAGGTGCACTCGCCAGCTGAGGTGGGAGAGGTGGGTCCGCTGGAACCCGCCTTCCCTGTCGTTCTATGTTTTGCATTATGTCATGACAGTTTGGGTTAGTGACATATAATACCATTCACAGTTAGTTGTAACAGCATGCATTAGTATTCCCATTAACCAAACACCCAGATATTCACACCATTGAACAGCGTGCATAACACATGCATAATTTGAACAGTAATACACAGTCCAACAACATGCAGGGTTGATTGGTAGCAACAGGCCATCAGGTGTGGATGTATGAACAGGGCGGATGCATCAACAGACATGCAAATATATATGACCCAACAGGACAGACGTCCAGGGGTGTTAATTGTGATTGCACATACCATTTCCACGTGGAATGGGTTATAGGTGGTTAGAGGGTGGGGTAAATAAAGTAATATTAACACCTTCGAATACAAATACATATGCTGTACATTTCTAATAGCTACAGTTATATACACACTACTGTTCTAACTATGGTGTCCTATATGTTAACTACTTAACCTTGCAGATGGGACTGTTACTGCAACATCAATCTACATTTTCTTGCTGTTCATACACATTCATATCAAGCTTTGTTCAGGTACATCATCCTGTTACTTTTGCTTTATATACTTGTAGACAGGTGTGGATGTTTGGTATATCAGACAATCATCCTATCTGCGTATTTCAGACTGGGAGCAACATATCCAGATTTTGGTGTACACATTCCACATGCAGCAACACTTTGAACAGATTTTGCTGTTTGGTTCTGAGTCTCACATGCATTTAATTCTGTCCTAACTGCAGTATAGTTTATTCAGGGTTATTACTACTGTATTGCTGTATTCCTGACACTTTCTCACACTCTCTCACTTGCTTTCATGTTACTATTCAGACTGGTACTTCTAGGCTTTATTGACATGTTTTAACAGTAGTTATTACAGTTCTTTCCAGCAGTCTCACTTCTGTCATGTTTCAGTATTTCCACAGGGATATATTTCACACATGTGATTTCATCCTCTTCTGCAGCTCTACTTTACATGCTGCTGCAGGTTGTGTACTATTTTCTTACAGGCAGGGCAGTTTTATTTCAAAATATATGTTGGACAGTTTCATGTTTAGTTTACACTTACAGGCTGGGAACTGTTGTAATCAGGCAATACTTGCATACACTTTCACACTGTTACTTGCAGATTTAATTCCTTCCTGGCTACACTGCACTCTTTTGCTGACTGTCATACATTTATATATCTTTACAGTTACTAGTAGTGGATTACTGACCTGCCTGGTGGCGCAACCGCACCAGCCTATCGGCATAGGCTCTGCGGTTCGCAGAACGGACACCTGCAGCTGTAATATAAATGAAGTAATATTGGAATACACATCTCCATAATTTCAGGTAGTTTAACTTTCTACATACATAATTAATTGTTACTTACTCAGTGGTGGGGCGTTGGGTGATTGCCGGGCCTCCTGGATCCAAAGGTTCAGTTGGTCCTGCTTGCGTCTCTTCAGGTCCGCATGGTGGTGACGGACCTGCTCACCTGTCCTTGGAATTCCTGTGGCACTGGTGAGTTCATGAGCCAACTGGTCCCACGCCTCAGCCCTGTACGCTCCCCAGAGGACCTGGCCCTGCATGAGTTGGGCCTCATGGTTGTGGAATAGGAGCCAGGCCATGTACCTAGACTCCTCAACACCCCACCTCTGCGCTCGAAAGCGACTACCCTCTCCTACACCTGACATTCTGCCTGCAGGTCTGTTCTACAGTCGTTTATGCTGTGTATTCCCGCCTATGGGGCTTATATAGTCCATTTTTCCCGCACATATCTGTGATTGGCCATTTTGGAATTGTATCAACTTCAGTAAACCTGCATTGCCATGCTGTAGTTTGTATTCATTCCTATATATGAGCTATTATTGCATTTCTAGGTACTGCTGTCATGGCTTAGTGGTTCTGTACCTTGACTATGGTGTATAGTATCCTGGGTTTGAACCCGGCCACTGCTTTTTATTTTTCATGACTGTCTAGACATGTTGAGGGGTGTGTCTGTGTAAAGGCAGTTTTGATACGGCTTGCTCAACGTTGCCCGTCGGTTAGCTTGTTTGTGCGGTGCTCAGCTCTGCGCAAATGGGGTACGCTGGTTTAAGCCTCATTTGGCTATCGGCACGCATATTTCGCTCAGCTCAGTTAGGGGCACATATATTTAGCATGGTAAACCACTGCTCAGCTACGGGCACTCAGTTTGCACCAGTTGGACCAATGCTTATCTACGGGCACATACACTCACTCTGTTGAACTGTAGCTCAGCTATGAGCACATCTGGCAGTTTATATTCATTTCTTAGCTCACATTTATTCAATATAAATGGGCTATTTCATTGCATTTTACATATATTCTGGTTTTATGTGTACATATGTGTCAGGGACTTGTTTCCTGCTTATTTTGCATAAAAAAAAATTTTTGTGTTGTGGGGGCTCGAACCATGAATGCCTGCTCTGCAGCCGGCATCTCTACTGCTACGCTATTGCTTCCTGGCTTATTTTGCATATTTAGTTCTTATATGCTTTCCCATTGACTGCTAACTGTAGCTGCGCTATGGGCACGCCAGCATAAGCGCATTCACGGTTAAACATTGTTACAATTTAAAAAAAATATGACATGTTCATTTAGATTGTTTTATGTTTAATAGTCTGTAGGGGCATGTGTTGTGTTGTGTTTATTCACATTTTCGTGGACTCTGTTGTGGGTGTCTACTTTGGACACCTTTACACTTATGGGGGCATGTCCACTTGCAGGGATCAGCCTACGGACACGCCCCCACATGTCTTACACGGACCGTGTTAGACTTAGGTGTGATTCAGCATGCTCTCATGAATATGCAGAGCATGCTGACATCACTCCGTTTAACTGCAGCCTCCGTGTATGAGTTATAACTCTTACATGGAGGCTTCGTGAATCCTGCCCAGAGTCTTTCTCAATGTTTGAAATAATGAATGAATGCAATAAGTACAATGTATATTTATCTTATAGGCCAGCCTAACAAAAATAACATTTCCATCACATGATATAATGACTTAATTCATTAAAAATTTTAAAGTGCTAAGGTGTATTCCATTCATAAAGTAACTAAGCATTGCATATATTCAACATACATAGTACAACACCACAAAACTACATGAGATTATATTATCATAATAATATTAAAATAATATTAGACATGCAGGTAGGTTCGTGAGTGTGTGTCTGCCTTCTCTGAAGGTTAGCCGTCGGGCTAGCAACTCAACACAATAAAAATCCACTACCAATCAATAGCAGACCAGTGGTAGGTTTAATATGAGCCAATTTATAAGAGAAAGTAGGTTTAATACTTTAGAAGATGGTTTCCTAAATGAAATGAATAGCACGGCTAGTGTGTTTTTAGTCATTTGAGCTTAGTGCTACTAATGCAGTTGTATGCAGTGCATCCCCATTCCACCCAGAGCTATAAGCTTAATCTTTCCAGAAACGTTTCCATGTCCGATTTGTGAATGGGACATTTATAAGGAAAAACAAAATGGCTGTAAATATTTCTAGATCATCTGAGTATATTTGAATTTTTAAAGCATTTGAGTATTAATACTTCTGACATTTAAAATTTTAAATATTTATTTTATAACCTTGAAAGTTACTCATTTATAACCTTAAAGTTTCCAAAATAGCTGTTGAAATTGCAGTGTATATATTTTTACTGCATTAGAGGTCTAACAGAGTCCAATAAATTCAAGTCTTATTTAGTCTTACATATTTCATTTATGTTAAAGTAGATTGGGAACATTATGGTCGTGTTAAATATCCTGTCATCCAGTGTTAGAAGTTGTTGTTCCAAGCTTAGTATGTAATATGCTATAGACATGGCTTAAAACTAGGAAATGTGGGAAATGTGACATCATTTTTCTCTATGAACTTAAAGTGGCTCACAGGCACAAGTGCTGTCTTAACTCCTTTTTGAATGGCCCTGAGGGCCTTAGCTTTTATATCTCTTTTAAACAGGGAGTGGGCATTTTGTTAACAAGCAGCCTGGTTGGGTGGTAATGATTATGAGGTTAAATGAGGAAGTGTGATGGGTCCTCTTGAAGGTTCAAATTACTAAGGGTTTTGTTTAGTCAATATTTATAACACCAATGAAGACAAGCCCACCATCTTTAAAAAACATTTGGACACTTTTGATATGTAGAAAATAATACTAAAATAATTGGAATAGACTTCACTGTCATATTAGACTCAATGATGGATAGACCTGATCCTAAAGCAGATAGGCATCCTAAATCCCACATTTTTCTTAATGAAAAAGGAAGACAGCTACCCCTACTTGACACTTGGAAACTGGAGAACCCTCTGGGGTACATCTCTTGTGGCCTGAGAATAGGAAACAGTAGCATAATTAATTATTTTTTTTTCATTTCTGGTAGTCTAGGAGGAGCTGTGGTCCTATTAAGTAAACATCTCCTTCCTTGTCTTCATTCAAACCATATAGCATGGACATAGCACAAGTTAGCTTATATACTTGCCAACCTAAACAGTGGATGGTGGACCATATTATTTTGACCCCCATAAGCTAGAATTTTTATCAAACAGGAAACAACTGTATACCTGATCCGTAACCCACTTGGGCACTATGTCAGATGTGCTGAACAGAAAAAGCCCATATGTTTAAAAAACTGGATTGTGAAATATCGTAGCTAGAGAAACAGGATTTATTTCCTTTAACTCAATGCAGACAAACTAAGTTTAAGAAAAAGGAATGTGCTGCTAAATACAAACATTTCTTTTACTTATGTAGAGCAACCCATCAGTCATGGGCATTGGGGAGAAGCCATGGAACATGGAAGCAAACTTAAGGATGTTGGAATAATCTATGACCAGTCAGCCAGTAATGATGTGTTAAGCAATTTTACAGTAAGCTTGTATGGCTCTAAACGTTGGCAGCTATATACTACTGATTGCTCTTTGGGTTCAGATTTTTAAAGTATGACACTTAAATGACAGAGAGTACTGTTTGCTAAAACAGCTCATTAAGGCTTTAGAGGTGTGCTCTGTCATAGATGTCTCAGCTAGTAGATAAGATTTGGGCTGGATGGTCTTGACATAACTGTCTACAAATGTCTAAAACAGAAGGTTATGGTATCTCTTTTATGATGCTTTAATTATACAATGCCATTACCCCTGTGGTAATCCTGCATTGTAGTAGGGAACAGTGAAATGCAGAGAACTATAGGGCAATTTCTGCAATTAATTTGAAGGTTAAGCTATGTGCAAAAATTCTGGCTACCCATTTGAATCTATTTCTTCTGAATCTAGTTCAGTCTAATTATGCAGGTTTGTGTTAAGGGCAGACCAGTATATGTAATAGGGACGGAAGCATAGAAATCCAGCAGTCACCTATTTATAGATGTTGAAAAGGCCCTTGATTCCCTACTATAGGACTATTTCTATGAAATATTACAAAAAAATTAGCCTCTTAATACATTTTATCCAAGTGGTCAAGGCAATCTTTCATGGTAAATTTGCAAGAGATTTCACAGGCAGTTACATTTCAGATCCATTCATCGTATATTGGTAAACCATGCAAGGTTACCCCCCATCATCATCATCAACATCATCATTATTATTATTATTATTATTATTATTATTAATAATCATTACAGCAACAGAGCTTTTAGACCAGCTAATCATGCAATATCCATCCTTAAGTGTGTAGACCCTTATTTGTGTTATTGACTGAAAATCTAAAACAGGACCTTCACATTTTAGAAAATTTGTTTACAGAAATTGGTGAACTGACAGGGCTGAAAGTGAATCCTGACAAGACTGAGATATTTCTTACAAATTTGTCAACTCAGTGTTTGAAAGAGAGAGAGTGTCAGCCCCCATACATGTGGTGTAAAGTGGTCTACTTTAATTAAATGAAAGCGGAATCCATCAAATAAGAATCCGTTGACACATAAACAGCGAAATGCAATAACGTCGAACATGCAAAACAGCGAAATTTAAACATCGAAACCGCAATAGTCGGCCAATCCCACTGCCCGTAACATACTACCTACGCAAGCACAACAACAAAAAAACACATACATACATACACTAACCAAAACCCTACTACTAACCCTAAATTAAAGCACCAAAACCCCACTTGTAACCCTACACTAAACCCCACATACACAACTATCTATGCACTACCCTTAACCTGTCTCTAACCCTAAGGTCCGTAACTACCGCACATTTACCCTACAGAACTATACCCACACAAAGTAAATATTCCACACACATACACTTAACAAAACCCTACACTATAATCTTACATACATTACCTATCTATGCACTTACCTTAACCTGCACCCTAACCCTAAGGTGCGTAACTATCGCACACTTACCTTATGGAGCTATACCGCATATGGGCTAACTATGACAATTCAACATTTCCGATTTCGCTATTTAGTGCGTTTAGCGTTTCTGCGTTTCACTGTTTATGTGTCGACAGATTCGTATTCGACGGATTCCGCTTTCATTTAATTAAAGTAGACCCGGTGTAAAGACCATCCCAAGTATTTGGACCTATATATTCATACCAATCCTCTTAAGCTTTGAAGTTGAATTTGTAGCCCTTTTGTGAGTTGTTGTTTTTTAACATTTAGTGTTGGTGGAAACTTCATTTGAACCAGTGTGGGGAAATTTAGGCAGTTTCCTGTTTTTTTTTTCCATAAACATTATTACATCTTCATACATATTCCCACCCTCCAAACTATGATTGGTTGTTCAGAATAAATAATTTAATATATAATTTTTTATGGAAGGGGAAAAAGGGGCAGCTAGCTAAAGAAAACCTATTTCTTTCTATGTGCTTGTAAGAAATGGGATGTGCAGATATCGAAAGAATGGACTCTGCTTGGAATAATAGTTATATGAAAAATCTTAGACATTATTCCCTACTTTGGGTGGAAATTGAAACAGACATATTTGGTGTTGTTTCCCATAAGGACATTAGTTGGAAGCCTTGAAGATCAGAAGAAATCCCTACCCACCCACTAGAAATGCGTACACCACAGAGACAACCTTTATGGCCTTCCATAAACTTCAAAAGGTCTTTGCTGGACTTGATATATGGGAGAAGAATGTCCCTGTTTGCAGCCACTCTGAGCTAAACTGAGCAATGAAAAGTTGTGCTAGACAGAATGGATAAATAGAGACTTATTCTGGATGGTGTAGTTACATCACTTTATAGAGGGCCAACAACACTTGTTATCCTTTGATTTATTTTCAAGAAAATGTATAATTTGCCATGTCATGAAGAATGGCAATATTTTCAGCTGAGGCATGCTATTGTCAAATCCTCAATGTTCAAAATTCTTAAGAGGGTACCTTGTGCACAAACCTTGCTTTACAAATAAGTGACACTACTGTAGGCTACTCTCAAGGAAAAGTAATATGCTGATATGTTGCTGTCTTAACCCCCTGATACTTTTAAAGTGTGTGATATGCTTGGTGCATATATTCTTCTGTTCAGAGGCACTGTCTCAGAGATGTCTTTACTCAGTCAGGTAAACCTTCTGTTATTAACAGTATAACCCTACGCTTTTAGCCCTTTATTTTAGCTTAGCTTGTTAAAAGGTTATTAGTGCTCTGAGAGACACCCTGAGTAGGGTTTCTCTACCTCAAATATATGTTCAGGCTGTGGTGCACTTCGGGTTGAGGAGTTCCAAAAATGTTGAGTTGGTAGATATGTTGTTCAATTATGGGAAATAGTGTGACTGGATAGCAGAATAGTTAATTTTGATATCCAGTGACTCCACAAATCTGGACATTTTACAACTGGCAAGGAGCTCCCCATAGCCCCTTCTATGTCAGACATTGGATAATATCAGTTGCATTAATAGATAAATTATCAATTGCTTCAAATTGAAATTATCTGCAAATGAACTCTTGCAGAACACTTTCTGAATCAATTTTCGTGTGCTCATGTTTTCTGGCTGTTATTCTTGTTTATATATGGTACTTTACTACCACTTGACTATTTTGCTGGTTTCAGTTTTCATGACAATTAAAAAACACAAGAAAAATAAAAAAAAAATGGAAGCTGTAAAAGCCTGACATGTGACTTGAGGTTGAGAAAGTAGCTTCAGAAGAAATTGATTCAAATGACAATTGAAGACATTCTTAGGATTATCAGATTACTATAGATAAGTAGTGCCCACCTTTGTTACCATAGCCTGTCCTCTTACAGACCTTATACCCAGATAAGGTACACAATAGAAGCAGATGAGGCATTTAATCAACTAAAAGCTGCGTTATATTGAGTGATAATCCTGGCTGCCCCAACTTTATTAAGCTCTTTCCTGCATACACTGAGGTATCCAAGGTAAGGTCGACAGCTGTGTTAGCTCAGGAGTAGGTAAGGGATGCCCAGTCTGTTACTGAAGTAGGAAGCTTATAAAGAATGAGACAAAATAGTCTTTCATAGAATGAAAATGACCCAGTGATAAGTGGGCACTAAAATTTACAGTATTATTTGTTGAGATGTGGCTTCACTTTGGTAGCTAACTATGCACTCCTGTAGTGCTTCTACAAGCAACAGTATATAATTACGAAATTGTGCAGGTGACTGATGGCCTTTTCAATTTAGCAATAGGCATAAGCCTGGAAACTGCCACAAAAATGTGACTAGGTTGTTGGTATGTTGTAAGTATTGTATTGTTTATTGACTGGCCTTAGGATTATCAGACTACTATAGACAACTAGTGCCCAACTTTGTTGCCATAACCTGTCCTCTTACAGACCTTTTACCCAGATAAGGTACACAATAGTATTGTAGATAAGTATTGTATTGTTTATTGACTGGCTTTGAGGAGAAAGCTGTGATCTATATGGAAGTTGGTAAATATACAAAGACAGGTATTAATAGATGTAGAAAATAAGATAACCACCCAGATTCTAGAGCATCAAATCTTGCAGCTTTGAATTTGGAGTTCCAATCTTCAACCCTTTACTCACATATTTGCATTTTTAACAACTTGCCTTTAGTTCCTGTGATGGCATTTTCAATACCACTGTTCAAGTGTTCTATAAGGTAACAGAAAGAAACTGCTAAGTCTGAAGTGAGGTGCAATTCAGTGTTCTAGGAGGCACATTGAGAATTAGTCAGTGGGATAAGTGGAAATGATGAAAATGAAATAAATTATATCCTGTACAGGTATATAAAGAAACAAGAACTTTACAGACAAACGGAAGTAATGTGATGGTAAATGAAGAAAAAAGAAACTCTAGAAGAATTAAAAGTGAGCAAAGGGCCTGACTTAGACTTAGGCTAAGACAATCTTGAAAGATCAAAAACTTGAGTCTATGCAGAATTTGAGAAATAAATAACTATATACATGTATGATGCCCAAAAATAATACATTGCAGATAGGAAGATGACTTGACAAGATATTAATCTGATGGAAAACGTGCACGAAATTTTATAATCCATAGGGATGAAGTAGAAGTCCTAAAGTAATCTGTTTCCTCAAATCCTTGTTTGCAAAGCCATGAAATGTATAATTTCTGATGTCAAAATTCTAGAAATTGAAGTAAAAATGATCAGCTTGGAAAAACTATCCAAATACCTGCATGGGGAAATAGAGCTGATATAAATGGTTATAAATATGATAAAATAACTGGAGAAGTTGTAAAAAGGGATGGGCTGAGGTCCCATATAATTTACTTCTCCACATACATTAAAACTGTTAGCAGGGTTGCTTCATGAACCAGTGAGAAATCTGTATAATGTCTCATTAGGAACTGGAGTAGTGCTACTGGACTACAGGACTGTAACAGTATTCTAGTTTCATTGATGTGGGCCTACAAAGTATCTGGAAATGATGCCCTTGTCATTTACACAAAGGACCTCCTCTCCTGGCTCTAGTCCATGCAAGGCTTATTAACAAAAAAAAATGTCCAAGCTTGAGGCCATCCAGCAACTTGAGCATGTGTGTGTGTGTGTGTGTGTGTGTGTGTGTGTGTGTGTGTGTGTGTGTGTGTGTGTGTGTGTGTGTGTGTGTGTGTGTGTGTGTTAGGGTTGCCAACTTTTCACAATTAAAATCCAGGACACCTCTTTTCCTGCCCCTTGCATCCCATGACCGGTCCCCTCCTCTCCCTTTCCTCACCTCCCCTCCCCCCTTCCCTCCCCCTCCTCTCCCCTTCTCTTTCTCTTCCCCTCCCAGGCTCCCCCTGGTAGTTCGGGGGCATTGAGACCCCGAAAAAGTTTTTTAAACAACAGACGTGCATAGGTGAGTTTTAGTGCATTTTGAGCCCAATAAAACAACACTTGAATGCAAGAATTCTTAGCCCAAAACTGTTATTTTCAAGTAGCCAGCCCATACAGACAGTTAGGCTAACTGCTAAATTGTTAATAGTCATTCACGTTGGAAAACAGCAAAAAAAACAATAAAGCAATAACATCGAGGTGTAAGCAAAAGATATGGTCATTACAATACAAACATTATTCAATGTCAGTTGAACAAACAAATTACTTTGATTGAAGTTGAACATCTACCTCACGTGAATCCAGAGCAGGATGACCTTGAGCTGTTAAAGTACTCGTGGAAGAAACAGACTGCTCAGGCTGAGATATCCATTTCCATTTGTACTTTTCACTACCAGCTGCTGATAAAATCAATTTGTCATCTTTCAAAACAAACTGATAGAAATTACTGCAGCTCATGCTGTAGTTAAGGAAAACTTGCAGTTCTGCTTTGATTAGTGCTAGAGTGGCCCTGTTTCAGTCTGCACACCACTCTGCATTCATTAAAGAAAACACCCTCTCAGGGAAGGCATTGCTGCCTGGTAATGACAATGTGGCTGATACAATCTTAAACACGTAAATTGGAAAAAGCTGCACTATCACAGGCACCTGCAAAAAATTCCTGCTGTTTAGTGCATGCAGTAGCAGTTGAATTAGTAACAATATTGGATAAAGCATACCTTGCTGCACAAAACTCATCATAAAGCATGTCTAAATCAATGTCCTTTGTTGTCAAGCCCGGTCTATATTATAAGATCAACGGTTGAAATCATCGAACACCATATGGTCGATGCCTTCAAACATCGAAGTTATAAAAACAACAAAAAAGAAAAAGAAAAAAGTACTCTAACGGGTTTATGCAGGAGGCAAGCCCCCCTGCATCCTCCACACCCCACACTACTTAAATATACCAACTCCAAGATTGTACTACATTGCAGTAAATGGAAATCTCCCCATACGGAGATTTCCGTTTACACGTTTGATGTTGTGCACTTTCGCTATTCTCATGTTGACAATATCAGCTTCGATATTGTCGGCTTTCAAGAATATAATATAGACCCATCAAGCCCATGACAGTGCTTATATTTCAAAAGGACTGAAGTGCTACTTCTGTATTTAGAGATATTTGATGCATCACACAAGCAATGCTGCCATCTGAGAAATTAAACCATTCGTTGAGGTATGCTAAAGACTTTTCTAGAGCTGCCAAAAGATTTTGTTGCAGTCACACTGTATGAGGTCCCATGTCCTCATTCTCAAGCATAGTTTGTACTTTTTGTCCAAAAAATGTATCAGTTATGCATGACTCCATTTTAGTTTTCAGTTGCTGCATTACAGGCAAGAGCTCAAGCAATGTAAAATCTTCCCTCTCCACTTTCTGGACCGACACCTCAAACACATTGCAAATGTTCTGGACAAAATATAAGTATGCTTTTTTAATGTTTGTCTCTACTGCTTTACAGTCATGCATATTATTTTCTATTCCCAGATGCATACGAACTTTCTTTGAACAGTCTTCACCGAGAGATGCAAAGTAGGACACAAAGGCAGGCCATGAATCAAGTAATCTGTCAATAGCTGGACCCAGAGACAACCATCTCATTGGTACATGCCTCAACAACTCGTGATATTCTAAGTATGCAAAGTCAAAAACATTTTGTAACTGGGCTCTCCTATTAGCAGATACACTGAAATGACTGCAAATGCTGGTAACCATTGTTTCTACATCACAATCAAGTTCATCAGTTAGTTTTTTCAAGGCATTGTGTATCACATGAGCATTGCAGTTTGTCTTCAGAATATTACTACTTCTTTTCAACAGCTCAGTAAACACAGACTACTGTGCACCATAGTTCACACTTGCATTATCAGCTGAATATGAAGACATGCATGCAATATCAAGGCCATTATCTGAAAGAACTTTAGCTAGCATGTCTGCGATAGAGGTAGAATGCTCATCATTAAGCTCAACAAAGTCTAAAAGCTTTTTACTTAAATCAGTTTCAACAGTAAAATATTGAATGCAGACAGGAAACATTTTTCTGTTCTTGAGATTAGATGCATCAGTTGACAAAGAATATCAAATAGAATTGCCATCAGTAATGTCTTTCATAATGGACTCCACTGACTTTGGGCCAAGGACATCAGTCACCAGTGCTTCTGCTTTCGTGCGACCACACGCTGTCATTTTAGGAGTAGCCGAGTCTTGATATAACAAGTGGTTCAGTTTAGCGCCACAGTCAGCAGCATTGTAGGAGATGTGGTGACGTACAGTGTGGTACTTTGGTTGACATCTGTTTAATCAACACGATTTGGTCAACTAAACAGATGGTCGACAGGCATGTGAGATTGATAAACCCCCGATAGGGGAATATATCCATTTCCCCAGGGCTTGTGCAATCTTGGAGTTAGAATATATAATTAAAGGGGTATGGGGGTGCAGGGGGGCTTACTCCTTGCAGAAATTGATGGTTTCTATTGGGGTTTTTTTTCTTTTTTTTTTAAAGTTTGCATGCACCGAGATTAATTCTTGGTACATGTGTAGTAGAGTGCCGATCTGCAAAATGCTGATCAGTTTGTTCTGGCATTATGCAAGTTGACAAAAGTGTTATTTAATCTATTTAAGCAGGTGTGTGTGTGTGTGTGTGTGTGTGTGTGTGTGTGTGTGTGTGTGTGTGTGTGTTAATGCTTCCTTGACTATATAAATGTGCACTACTTAAAACAGATAGAAAGCATCCATACAGAATAAATATATCTGGATCTTGTCCATACTCAGGGGCGGCTCGTGGCATCGGGCTGCCGGACTGCAGCCCCCTCAAACTAAAAATTAAAAAAGAAAACAAAAAAAAAATATTTTTTTTAAATTTCGCGGACTTCGCGCATGCGCAGTAGTCCCGACTACCGTCGGTCTATGCGCATGCTCAAGGCAGTCCGGCAGGACCCATAGAGGGACACAAGGAGACGTCTGTGCACTTTTAAAGTGCACAGACATCGTGGGAGGATATATCGCGTCCGGACTGCAACAGCAGCAGTCAGAACAGTCTCAGGAGGGAGCTTGGGATCTCGTCGGGAAGGAGCTTTGCTGGGATCTCGCGGGTCTTTGTGAGTATTGCGCGGGCAGGATATGGTATGGAGAACAGACAGGTAAGTGTATGGTGCATTTTACTTTATGTGTTGGTGCTTTTAACTGGATAGAGTTGTGTGTGTGGTGCTTTTAACTGGATAGAGTTGTGAAGTGTGTGTTAGCTGGCACTTTTAACTGGATAGAGAAGTGTGTGTTAGCTGGCGCTTTTAACTGGATAGAGGTAGGTAGGTAGGTGTGTGTGTGTGTGTGTGTGTGTGTGTGTGTGTAAATGCCCCAGGTGCTCATGGTGGTGTGGTAGGGAATACCTCAGGCTTGAACCCTGTACCCTGTATGCAGGTGTTAAAGACTTGAGTTCCCTACCCACCACCATTTGTAAAAAAATTGCAGATTTTTGCCTCATATTTGATCTGATCTGTTCCTCATATCTGTGGTTTGTAAATGTTGCAATGCTTGATATTTGATGGTGTAGTAGTAGCATTGTTGCCTCACAGCTGCAGGTTCTCAGGTTTGATTCTTGGCTGGGGTTCCTTCTTTGTGGGGTCCGTATCTTCTCCCTGTGTTTGTGTGGGTTTGCTTTTGTGTCCTCCCATGTTACAAAGACATGTCTGCATTATTTCTTCCTGGGCCTCTGCTGAAAATTGTTTTTTTGTTCCAAGTCAGACTGTCCTGATTAACAAATGTTAAATAAAATTGACAGGCATTTGAATTTCAGACTTCAGGTTTCTGAATGTTTAATTCCTTGCAGATTTGATGGTGCAGTGGTAGTATTGTTGCCTCACAGCTATAGGTTTTCTGGTTTGATTCTTGGTTGGAGTGGCTTCTGTGTGGAGTCTGCATCTCCTCCCTGTGTTTGTGTGGATTTGCTCTGGTGCCCTGCCATTTTACAAAGACGTGTCTGCAGTATTAATCCCTCGTCTCTGCTGAAAACTGTTTTGTTCTGTCTGCAGTAAAATTGACCGGCATTTGAATTTCAGACTTCAGGTTTCTGAATGTTTAATTCCTTGCAGATTTGATGGTGCAGTGGTGGTATTGTTGCCTCACAGCTGTAGGTTTTCTGGTTTGATTCTTGGTTGGGGTGGCTTCTGTGTGGAGTCTGCATCTCCTCCCTGTGTTTGTGTGGATTTGCTCTGGTGCCCTGCCATTTTACAAAGACGTGTCTGCAGTATTAATCCCTCGTCTCTGCTGAAAATTGTTTTTGTTCTGTCCGCAGTAAAATTGACCGGCATTTGAATTTCAAACTTCATGTTCTTCAGAATACATAGTAGCACAACCTTTTTTTCTAGCAATTTTCTAAGTTTATAAGATGAATATTTTAAATTTGTCCCTATTTTTGGGACTGTATTCCCCCATTATTGGCTTCGTCCAGGTTTTTGTGCTAAGGTTGACAGCTATGGCAAGAACTGAATTCACTGAATATGGACTGTAGAATTGTGCATATTTACTGGTAAAGGTGCACTGTAGAATTGTGCATATTTACTGATAATGGTGGACTGTAGAATTGTGCATATTTACTAATAATGGTGGACTGTGGAATTGTGCATATTTACTAATAATGGTGGACTGTAGAATTGTGTATATTTACTAATAATGGTGGACTGTGGAAGTCTGAGTAGACTTTTATGATAAATGTTCTCAACTGGGCAGTTTTGCCATTATGGGTGCATATGTTTTGTTTCATTGCTTACTGGAAAAATGTTCAAAACAAATTTAAAACACCCTCTAACAAGTGTACTGTATTGTACAAGGAATATAATTTTAGTACAATGAGGAAGGTGTATCAAAGAGCACATGTATGTTTCATATGCAAGGGGCCTATGATTCGAAAACAGCCCAAAATTAATCTTTATCTGCCACTGGCAAAATGTATTTTCTTTGAATGTGGGTTTCAATGCTGTTTCAATGAATGTGAGTTTCAAGGGCAGAGAAGTTTTAATGCTAAGTTTTCATTGTGAGACTGCATTGCTTTGTTTAACAGATGACTTAATGTTTGTGCTGTAAAATACAAAATAAAACTTTCAAATGAAGTCCAACTCATCATTGAAGTAAAGCAGTATGCACATTAGTGTTTATGGTAAATGGAGTGAAATAGCCAAGTAATGGTTCATTGGAATGGCTGCAGAGGCTCCATTCAACCATTATTTTGTCAGGGGGGAAGGGCAGCAAACTCAGACAGGTCCAGCTGAACTATACCTCCCAACTGTCCAGATTTTCAAAGAATGAATAGATTTTTGCTTCTTATTTTTGGTTTGTTGTTCATAAAATTTGTAGTTTTAATTCCTAAATGATTTGCCAGAAGTCACTAAATAATAAGTTTCAGACTTCATAACCTTCATAAAAATGCATGTTAAAGTAAGAGCCGTTCTATCAACTGTCTCAATTTATACAAGAGCAGTTTTTAGTACTGTTTATATGTGCCCCCAATATATTTGGCCTTGTTCAGATTTACTGCATTAACAGGTTGAGAGGTACATGCAAATAAATTGCTTTATAGAATTAGGCATAGCCAACCTCTCAACTGTCCCCAATTTTTGGCTCAAAATGTTGCTCTTCCCCCTAATAATCCCTCCGCAAAATAGCAATTTTGGAAGAAAACATGAAGGGTTTGCAATTAAGAAATAACTGTAATAATCAAAGTTATAGATTACTTGAAATGCATGTAGATTCTTTTATTTTGTCAGCTGCTCAAGGTAGCAGTACTAATATTAAAGTGTCCCTTTTTTGACAGGTAGCAGCTGTATTGTGTGTCTATTTTATATTTTTGCATCACATTTTTGGTCCATTTTTCATAAAATTGTGTTTTTTGGCAAATTAGTGACAAATCACTAAAGACTGAAGTTAGAAAATGACAGACATTTGAGTTTCAGATTTTATACTCTTCAGAAAATTCATACTAATGCAAGACCTATTCAATTATCTTTCTAAGTTTATTAGAGCAATATTTAAAAATTGTCCTTATTGTTGTGCCTTTGTCCCACTTCTGTGTATGGCTTTGTCCAGATTTCTTGCTCTTGAGGTTGAGAGGTATGACAAATGTGTCAGGGCCATCACAGTCAGCCAGAGATTTCAAATAGTGACATGCTTGTTGCACCCCACTCCCCCATGTAGTGACTCTGGATGTGTCCAAGCAAGGCAAGGAGTAGTTGTATCTACCTTGGATGGGGAGGACACACTGCATAAGTACTACAGTGGCTTTTCATCTGTCCTTGATTTTGCAGAATGGTCTGGTTTCTGTCATATTTTTGTACTGTTAATTTATGCTTATTACTCAGATTTATGCTTATTACTCAAAGTGCCTGTTGCTCTGTGTTTAAGTAGCAATGCTTTAATGACCATAAGGTAAGCTTGTCTGACATCGTAAGATGCAAGTAAGCTTTAATAAGCATACTGTTAAAGAATTGCCAACATTGAAAGCCTTTCTGTTGTTGCCATGCAGAGAATACTTGACTAGATAATGTATAAGCCTTGGGTATTAAAGGACAGGATTCCATTATTTTAAAAAGCTCATTACACTTGTTGGAGACTTCCAGTCATCTCTACAGACTTTACCCGTAAACTAAACAGAATGCCAATCATGTGTGGTCCATAACCTGTACAGTAATCCTTTAAGCAATGTATCTTGAGCTTGTTTCTTGTTTGCTTTTCATTTTTTACTTTTATCATGTTTTCCCCATGAAACAAGTTGTCAGGCAGCAGGTCTTTTTTGGATAAGACACATTTTTACAAGTGGGGGCATCACATAGATTTCTACTTTCAGCATGTTGCTTGGTACATTAATAAAGCTGAATATATTATAATTAGAACTGCAGTGCAAGGAGAAGTGGTTTGAGTTGAGTGCTTCTGGTTTTTCTTATACTTGATTTTGACTGGCATTCCAGTAATGTATTTAAAAAGTAATTTATTTTTTCATGCCTCACAACCTTTTGTTTCCATCTAGATATTAAGTAAGCTGTCATGCAGCCAATGCATTGAAATATTTTTATTCTTCTACACTTATTTTTGTCTTGATTGGACTTTCATAATGATGGTTTGCCACCCAGGGCAGCGTATTTAATTAAAGTTAGTTTTTTGTGGTTTTGTGCATAGCTCCTCCCCTTTATGGTTGACCACACCCCTTCCCTTTGACCCCACCCATTCAGCGTCTCCTGCAGCCCCCCTGTGATTTGAAGTCACCAGCCGCCACTGTCCATACTATTGCATTTTTTTTGCAACTCCATAGGTATCATCCCCATTTTTAAATCAGACCACAGACCAGTCATTTTTCTCATGTAAGGCTAGATATACCCTGAGATGAATGTACCAGTCTTCAAAGACTTTTCAAATACAAGCCTCCTACAGCTTTTAGTCAATTAATTTCCACTCTGTCCCTAAACAGACTGACCTTAAAATAGATCCAAAGCATTTACCTAAGAATTCTACTCCCACCTAAATAGTTCTGCATAGAAAATAGTACCTTATCTGTCCCAAACACTCAGGCCGATTTGAAATCAAACTGTTTTTGGTGAATACACTTATAAATATATTGTGTAACAGAAGGAAGAGAGTATTAAGTTCTTATAGGAGACCACATACTTTCCTTAAGAGAGCAGTCAAACATATTAAGAAAGAATTTAAGTTAGCAGTCAGAAAACACAGATCTAAGTATGAACTAAAATTAGTCACTGATACCAAATGTAATTACAAATCCTTCTTTAGTTATATATGACATAGAATAAATAACTATTATTGTTCACAGCTCCAGACATGTACCACCAGCTATACCTCTCAACTGTACAGATTTTTTGCAGAATCTCCAGATTTTTACCTCAGATATTTGGGTCTGTTCCTCATAAAATCAGTGGTTTTCCTGGCAAATCATGAGGATTGATGTCACTAAATAATGACATATATTTGAGTTTCCGTCTTCATATCCTTCAGAAAATGCATGTTAACACAAATCCTGTTATTCTAGCAGCTTTCTAATTTTATAAAATCGATATTTAAAATGTGTCCTGTTCTTTGGCCTTTGTCCCCCCATTACTTTAAGCTTTCTCCAGATTTCTTGGGTTAAGAGGTTGAGAGGTATGTGGGCCACCAGCTGACAAATTTAGTGGTCAAAAGTCTCCTCACCCATCATCATAACTGCCTCTCCTTACTAACTACTTACTCCTTACTACTTACATAACTGCCTGACCTTACTAACTACTTACATAACTGCCTCTCCTTACTAGCTACTTACTCCTTACTAGTTACATAACTGCCTGACCTTACTAAATCAGTATGGAACATATCTCAAGCAACGCTTTCTCAAAAAAAAAAAAAAAACATCAATTGGCCCCTGATAATAGACCATTAAACTTAATTAGCAGCAAACATAGACTATCGATGCCTCAGTTAAACCTCTTTGATTTGAGTATTATAATGTGCTACATCAAAAATGCCTAGGCACCAGCCATCATGACTCCCTTACATAAGTGATGTCTAACCATTCAGACCTGGGAATTATAAACCCATTGCTCTTATTGGCCTTGTTTATAAAAATATATAATATATAATTTCTGACTTCATAAATCTAGACATTGATAACTTCTTAACTCTGCATTCACATCAATTTTGCATTGTCAAAACAGGTTATGCATTAGCCCTGTAAACTTATTTGAAAGGTAACTGAAGCAATTGTTGGTTATTCGGTGAGCAAAACAAAGTGAGATCTGGACTTGGCATTTTACACTATGCCTCATATAGCCATTGTTGATGAACTGGTGAATATAAACATCAACCTATATGTAATAAGGCAGATAGAAAACTGGCCATCAGACAGGAAACGTCCTTAGATTTGCAAGTCCTACCACAGAAAGCAAAAACCCCATTACTGATGTTCTTGAAAGCTCACTACAGGGTCCTCGTCTAGTTAGGCATTTATTTGTCTGTTCTACAAACTAATATGCCAGGCCTCTGCTTAAAGAAATTTCACTGAAGACTATAACTTGCGGGGTATTATTTAAATATTCACTGATGTGAAGGTACTCCAAGATGACTGGACTATATGTACAACTGGTATAAGAACAGTGGTGCCAGACCAAGTACCACAAAAATGCAGGATAGTCCACTTTGTTAAAAGCACACAGATAACACACATTGTAAGAGTTATAGTGTCATCAGATATTTTGACACCCTTGTGGATGAATCCTTATGTTTGAAAAGTGTTCTATATAGCCCAACTAATAACCAAGTATATCTCATCCAAAAACCAAAGAAGTCTTATTTCCACTATACTCATCTTTTATCTGCCCTCCCTTAGTATGTACTTGTTAATATATATCAGTCAACTGTAGGGACCCCAATGGTTCCTTAAAAAAATCACAGGTAATGTCTGTTTGTCCTTTTGAGCAATGAAAATCCCCACCTTCCCAGACCTCCTTTCTCTTCATGGCAGTAATGATTTTTCAAATACACGTACAGATAACCTTAGCCACTGTTAACAAGTTATTAGGCCACTTTGACGTGACAGTTTCTTATCATAGCATATTCTACACATATAGTATAGACTACCGCTGCATTTTAGGCAAAGTGGTACCCTACTTACAGTCAAGATTAACTTAGGTAATTGGATGGATACTCACAGATTCTGCCTTGGTCTAACTTGTGTGTCCCTCCTTGAGTCTGGAGGAAACTTGTGCTGGTGCGTATTGAGGGCTAGGCTGAAAATGGTCTGATGACTGAATACCTAATATCTGCCTATGTGCCTGTGAAATGATCCTATGAGATTGACTGACGTATCTCCTGAATATCTCATCTATCAGAGATGAGCAACATATAGGGACATAATATAGAAGAGATCTTTCAAATCCAACTCAGACATATGCTATGAATATGCCATAATGCTGAAGTCAACCCATAAAAGTTTTCAGAAAAATGCAATCACTTTTCACTTCAAAATTAAACTGGCTGTCAGATTCAGTAATTCAGCAACACCAGCATGTGATCAGAGATAATCTGCCATTGACAGAATGGTCAGGCACCCTAGTGAAGATACTTATTAAAGGTCAGCTTACTATAGCCTTAGAAGAGATTTCTCCCACAGAAATCAACACAAACTCTGTGACTGGTTGAGAGTCTTTGCATATGTTGCTGGTAGGCTCAAGTGGCAAATCAACTAAATGGATATTTTGTAGCAAGGTTCAGAATGTGTTCCTATGCTCCCTCTCTCTTGGAACCCTGAATCAATTCTAAAGAAGAAGACTCTGCTTTTGTCAATTAAGTTTTTCTCTGCCCTGCAGATAGCTGCATAACTGTATTTGAGTTTAAATAAATTGCCCTGCTTTCTTTTAAGCCTGCCATTGTATGTTATTTAATGTGGCTGAAAAAGGCAGTTTCTTCTGTGTGTGTACGTTGGCATGTATAGAAGTATTATTTTAGCACTGTTGTATCTACGAAGATAGCCTTGTCTGGTGATTTGGAATGGCTTAATTGGTAGACAAGTATTTCCATGCATGCCAGCCACAAACATAGCAAAGAGGAAAGGTGTTTTTTTACAGAAAATATTTAGTCTGATGAAAAAAAATGTTTTTACTATTTTAAAAGTCAAAGGTTGTTCAAGTAAGAAAAGGAAAAGCAAAGTACAAGTAACTTTCAAGGTACTATTAAGATGAAATAGAAATTAAGAGAAAACAGGGGTAACCGGCACATTAAAGTCAGAGAATAGAAATAAAGAAAGCAGAAGCAGTAATGTAAAAGCACATTCCAAGTATACCAGTGTTTGATATAGCCTCTGTCACCAGAAGATGGGGCCACATTGGAAGGGGTAGTTTGCCAGGTCTAATGAATATGCCAAAGCTTTTAAAATAACTACTGAACAGAGACTGAAAGCCTTACTTATACACAGTGCAGTACATGGAGTATATCAAATGTATGAGAATATAGCAGACAAATTCAATGACGTTACTAAAAAAAGGTGGTAATCACTTCAACCTGAAACAGAGCTTACATTTTGAAACATATAAATTCAGAAGTGTGGTACAGGAAGGTGATGAATTTGCACACATGCTGAAAGCCCCAGCAAAGATATGTGAGTTCAATGACAACTACAAATTATTAAGGCACAGCCTGCATCAATGACATGGAGGGATAGAGCTCCAGCAACAGTTCAGGCAACCTGAGTTTGACAAGTGGATCGTGTGCTTTGCAACACATGCAGGGAGGATTCTCAAGCCTATCATGGAGATAGGAAGGTAGTTCCCGTCTGTGTGGCACTGTTGCTCTAATGACATGGATTGGCTGGAGAGTAGGGGCCCATCATGATGTGAGGAGCTGGTGCCAGGAAAGGTGAAGTTGTGGCCACCCAAGCCAGTGATGCTAGCCTTTACATCACCACCAGGGGTAGGGTTAGGAAAAAATAAAGAAAATTCTCTTGTTACCAGTTTGCTAGCCTGTCAGAGCACAAATAATTCTCATAGCTGTCTGAAGAAAAGTCCCCTCACACAGGGTAGCATCAGATCAAGCGAAGGGCTGATGGTTACTAGGCAAGGAGGCAAAAAGTAATATAAGAAGACACAATTTTCAAACTCCACAAAAAAGATAAGGACAGTGCTATTATTTGAGCCATACACAACTCTGGACTTTGCAGGAGCCTTAGAAATGGCAAACATGTAGACCAGAAAGACTAAGAAATGCATGTGAAAGAACAGAGCAGTGATGAAAACATAAAGAAATAAGCAGTGAAGTTAAATATGTGTGTCTCAGTGCAGCAGACAATAAGAGAAGTCACAAAACAAAGTATAAATATTGTGATAGTCAGTACCCATTCAAAGGTTTTAATCATTAAGACATGCTAAGTGCTGAAAAGAAAACCACTTTGAAAGATCATGCAAAAGCAGCTGTAAAAACGATACTACACAATACAGAGACAAGCTTGGTGGTTATCCCATGATTCCTCTATTTGTGGTTGCTCATAAATCATTGCTCACACATTTTGAAGTGAAAACTGTGATTACTCAAGACTGCAGTGCACTATTTTAGGGATGTTCCCCTGTCACTGTTGAATTGGTATATGTACATTGTGGGTGGGGATGTTTTCAGCATGTGCCTGCGCAATGATTGACATTGATATTATGATCTGTTAAGATGATGTAAATAAGTTCAGAGCAAAGACTTTCCAGTCTTTCATATTGGAAGAAAGTATGGCATATGAAGAGACCCAGTAAGAGAAAACAGAGGGTCATATATAAAGACAGTATTTAAGAACAGCATGGAATAAAATAAATTGTACCAGAATTTATGCATATAATTCAAAAAGGCTGCTAAGAGAAAATGTTGCTTTGTAGCAAATCTTAGAATGAATAACAGAGAAAGAGAAATATTTTCCACAGTCTAAAAACAAGAGGATACTGACCATTAGATTAAAATGTACCAGAAAAACTTGAACTGATGAAAGTGCAACATTTTCCAGTGGCTAGAAAACAGTAAGAAGAGGAACTGGATACTTCTGTAGATGATGTGTGGTCTCCTTTAAGGCCCCTGAGCCAGTGGTAAACATTACTCAAACCGCTGAATCACTTACAAATGCCTTCTACCAGCACCTACAGGACTGCATGGATCAGGCAATCCCAAACAAAACTAAGACTCTCTGTACCAAAGGCAAGCGTCCAGTCTGGTGGACCCCAGCCATAAACAAGCTCTACAACAAAAGGAGGAAGCTACTACAAGATAGAGCAAAATCCTTGAAAGGTAAGACACCTTTGATCATTATAAGTAAAAACTAAGAGCTCTCATAAAATCATCCAAGGCAAATTTTGAGAGAAAAATCACCAAGGACTCTAAAGAGAATCATAAGGCCTTCTTTAGCTATGTTAGAAACCTAGGAGGAAACTCCCAGATATGCTCAGAATTAGTTCAAAATGATGTGAAAATTACTGAACCTACACACATTGCCAACATACTGGCTGACAGGTTCAGTGCAAACTTCTCCCCACTCCCCCAAAGGAGAGATATCTATTCCAGAGGATTGTAGCCCCAAACATCTCCAACGCCCAGGTGAGAACTGCCCTCACTAAGGCAAAAACACAGCATCCATGGGACCGGATGGTGTCCCCGGCTGTGTGCTTCATGAACTCAATGAGGAATTAAACCCACAGTTAGGACAGCTGTTTAATCTTAGCCTCACCTCAGGATACGTACCCAAGGAGTGGCGCACGGCGACTGTGGTCCCACTTCATAAGGGCGGTGCCTCCACAGACCCTGGAAATTACCGCCCAATTAGCTTGACAAGCCTTATCTGCAAAGCCATGGAGAGGATCATAATGGAACTCATAAATAAAGACATAGGGAACTTGCAGACTTTGGATCCAACTCAGTTTGGCTTTGTCAAAGGCAGATCCTGCCTCTTAAACTTGGTTGACTTTTTCGAGACAGTCACCAAGGCCATTGATGAGGGAAAGGCAGTCCATACAGCCTACCTCGACCTGGCAAAGGCCTTCGACACAATACCCCACTCAGGTATCATCGAAAAACTCATCAGCTTGAATGTAAACCCATACATCACAAGATGGGTTGCAAACTGGCTAAGTGACAGAACCCACAGGGTCAGAGTTGCTGGAGCCATGTCAGACTCAAAGCCTGTCACAAGTGGTGTCCCACAGGGCTCAGTCCTGGGTCCACTCTTGTTCGGCATCTACTTTTCTGAAGTACAAGCAAACACAGGAGGGTTATGGCTGACAAAGTTTGCAGATGACTGCAAACTGGGCCATAGTCGAAAACACATCTGACACAGATATCCTCCAGAAGGGCCTCACAGAAATGGATAACTGGTGCCAGAGCCATGGCCTGAAGTTAAACGCCAAAAATGCATAGTCATACCCTTTGGGAAAAACAAGGCTACCCCTAGCTACCATATAGGTGGCAATCCACTGAGCACAGAAAAAGTCATCAGAGATCTGGGGACCCAGGTTGACAGTAGCCTTCGCTTGACACTCATGTTGCTAAAGTAGTTAGGAAAACCTTCTATATCACCCACCTGATCATGAAGGGATTCACATCTAGATCAAGGGAGGTCATCGTCCCCTGTACTCATCACTTATTAGACCTATGATTGAGTACAATGCCCGTTCGAATGTATCTGACCAGACACCTGCTGCAGCTTGAAAGGCCCCAAAAGTTCCTCACCAAAAGGATAAAGGGTCTCAAAAATATGTCTTATGCTGCCCGACTGAAAGAACTCCAGCTCTATTCAGTCTCATACCGCTTGCTCAGAGGTGACCTGTGCCTGACATATAAGGCCATGTCAAACCCAGATTTGATGAATATGCTTCACCTCAAAAATCTAGATCCCTCAGAACCACAAGGGCGGAGACTTAAACCTTGACACGGTTATAAATAGAACGTGCTGGAGGGACAGATTCATCACCCAGAGACTCCCTATGCTGTGGAACAAAATCCCGGTACATGTGAGGCAGAGCACCTCTCTGGTCTTGTTCAAGAGGAATCTTGACCAATGGATGGGAGATTGCAGATATACCCCAGGGATTACTTCAGCGTCACTGCTTGACAGAGGCACAGCAAAATGATAGGCATAGTTTTTATTCAAACTAAAGGGGTGGCGAAAGCCACATAACTATGGGCTAGGCTTATAAATGCCCTTGGGCAGATAGCCTAGTATGAACCTATGAACCTATGAACCTAAATGTAATATAAGGATGTGAATTGCCAAATGATAGGACTTCAGAAGTGGGAGACACCAATTGAGATTATTTGTTATGCCAGAACGATGTACTATAGAACAAGTGTGTATCTCTTCAGATATCTGAACTTCCTAGACAAGGATGGAAAATGCTGGCATATATTTTTATAGGATTATTTGTGATAAAATGTATCTGCTTTTGTTCTAAGGTGTTTTGCTTGGTTGCTTCTTTGTTTATAGAAGTAAGTGGACTGAAATGCTAGGTCCCATTTTAAGCCACAACATTTTTTATACCAAACGATGAAATCAAACTGTAATATGACAGGGCAGAATTATAATATCTGCAAAGTGAATCTGCCTTATCAGATAGCATGCATGCCTTCATCTTAGAGACCTATCTGGGCTTCATATATCATTCAGCTATTCAACATTTGTAGGTATTTATCTGACAACACAGAAGTTTTTGCAAATGCACCTTTAATGAGAAATTTCTTTCAAGTCCTCAAAAAGAGACAAAGTGGGACTCAATTTAATTCTGCAAAATAATGCATTCTACAACTAAGTGGATTCTACAAATGTGTACTAAGCATTGCAAATGCCCTAGAAAATGCAGTGGCATAAATGCTGTGTAATTACCAACTTATTCTCTAAGGCACTGTTGGATGTAGGGGGTCTAGCAGAAATGCTTAGTTTTTAGATAAGGTGGTGAGATACATAGTGATTCACATTAAATATATAATAAACTAAAGTCCAAATGAGCAGTTTTGCTGTTGACATGACCGTGAGCCCTTAATATCGCAGAACATGATGCAGTGATACTTTCCTGGGGACCTGTCATAAAGTGATATATTTTGTTTTGCATTCTTTGTAGTTTGTTTGTTAACTTTTTTGATGCAGTGGCAATGATTGCCCACATTTTACTGTATGGACAATGAGAACTTTTTCCTACAGTTACTATAGGGAGCAGCATAATGATTTTGCATCATGTAGCCAATAGAAGCCTGGGTTTTGAGATATCTTTGCTGCAATGCCCTGTAAAGATGATAGCTGTCTTCAGCATCTTTGTAAGAATTAACTCTTTTGATCAGCATATCATCTGGGACTAATATAGTTTAGGGCTCATTAAAATCTGTAAAATTTTTACAGATACCACAAATAATCATTTTTGGTTTCTCAAGGTTTTCCAGTTCTTCTTAGTCTTTTACAGGTTGAGGAGATAATACCACGATCATGCTCTGCTTATAAACACTGGAGTATGCTGAGGCCAGTAATATTCTTGCGGTACTGTATACCTGTCCTTTACATAGCTAGTGAACTCTTGTAGTACTGTATATATGTTCTAGACGTAGCTGCAGAACTCTTGTAATAATGAATACCTACCCTTTAAGTAGCTTGTGAACTCTTATAGTAGTGTATACCTCTCCTTTAAGTATATAGTGAACTACTGTAATACTATATACCTGTGTTTAAAGTAGCTGGTGAACCTTTGTAGTACTGTATGCCTATCCTCTAAGAAGCTGGGGAACTCTTGTAGCATTGAATGCTTGCCCTTTAAGTAGTTGGTGAACTCTGGTAGTACTGTATACCTATCCTTTAAGTAGTTGGTGAACTACTTATACCTGTTCTTTAAAAGCTGGGGAACTATTTTACTACCATATACTTGTCCTTAAAAAAGCTGGTAACTATTGTAGAACTTTATACCTGTCCTTTAACTAGCTGGGGGACTACAGGAGTAATGTATGCCTGTCCTTTATGTAGCTGGGAAACTCTTGCAGTACTGCATACATGTCCCTGAAGTAACTGGTAAACTGTTGCAGTACTGCATACATGTCCCTGAAATAACTGGTAAACTCTTGCAGTACTGCATACATGTCCCTGAAGTAACTGGTAAACTGTTGCAGTACTGCATACATGTCCCTGAAGTAACTGGTAAACTGTTGCAGTATTGCATACATGTCCCTGAAGTAACTAGGAAACTGTTGCAGTACTGTGTACATGTCCCTGAAGTAACTGGTAAACTGTTGCAGTACTGCATACATGTCCCTGAAGTAACTGGTAAACTCTTGCAGTACTGCATACATGTCCCTGAAGTAACTGGGAAACTGTTGCAGTACTGTGTACATGTCCCTGAAGTAACTGGTAAACTGTTGCAGTACTGTGTACATGTCCCTGAAGTAACTGGGAAACTGTTGCAGTACTGTGTACATGTCCCTGAAGTAATTGGGAAACTGTTGCAGTACTGTGTACATGTCCCTGAAGTAACTGGGAAACTGTTGCAGTACTGTGTACATGTCCCTGAAGTAACTGGTAAACTGTTGCAGTACTGTGTACATGTCCCTGAAGTAATTGGGAAACTGTTGCAGTACTGTGTACATGTCCGTGAAGTAACTGGGAAACTGTTGCAGTACTGTGTACATGTCCCTGAAGTAACTGGTAAACTGTTGCAGTACTGTGTACTTGTCCTTTAAGTAGCTGGGTAACTACTGCATTACTGAAGTACCTAGGATCATAGGATCATAGGATCATAAGAAGTTACTAGGTTATTGGCCCTGAGGCCCTTACAAGCCTAGCCAAGAATTTAGCCCATGTTCCCACAAGTCAGCACCCGATGCCCCTGTCCAGCAGGGACACAGGTGAAATCCCAGGGGTGTATTTTCTGTTCCCCATCCAGTTATCCAGGTTGCACTTAAAAACGGTTAATGAGATATTTTGCTTGACGTGGTGAGGGAGTCAATTCTACAGAAGGGGGAGTCTCTGAGACACAAATCTGTCCCGCCAACAAGTCCTACTGATGTCACAGAACAGGTTGAGGTCGCAAGTGTGGGTTACTTGAGTGGAGAGCTTGACTTGTGGATATGCAGCAGTCCCATCAAAGCGGAGGTCTGAGATTGCTTTGTATGCAAGACAGAAGTCACCACTAAGGAGTCTGTATGAAACTGAGCAGAGGGACAGGGCCTTTAGCCTATCTGTGTAGGGTAGATGCTTGAAACTCTGGATTATCTTGGTGAGGAACCTCTGTGGTCTGTCCAGCAGCTGCATGGTCTTTGTGAGGTACATGCCAAAATGGACATTGTACTCAATAATGGGTCTTAAAAGGGAAGCATACAGGGATGTTATGACTTCCTTGTCCCTGGATGAAATACCCTAACTAATGAGGTGGATCATTTAGAAAGCTTTCTGTACAATGGAGGCAATATGGTGGTCAAAAGTCAGTTTGCTATCAACCTGAGTGCCTAATTCCTTTATGACTGATTGCATGCTTAGGACCTTCTTATTAATGTGATGATTTGTGGAGATGTCACTCTCCCCAAAGGAGATGATGATCCATTTTTTGGCATTCAGTTTGAGGCCATGTTTTTGGCACAGGTCATTTCTTTGGGTGAGACCCTCTTAGAAGATGTCCACATCACTAGGGGAATTGTTGACAGCTCCCAGCTTGCATTCATCTGCAAACTTGGTCAGCCATAGCCCACTGGTTTTGGACTGCACCTCAGAAAAGTATATCCCAAACAACAAACCCCCCAAAACTGATCCCTGGGCTACACTGCTCATTACGGTTGAGGTGGCTTTCCGTGTTTTGACTAGATGAGTTCCATCAGTGAGCCAGTTTGCTACCCATCTGGTAATATATTGATTGATGCCTAGTTGAGACAGTTTATCTATTATACCTGGGTGGGGAATAGTATCGAAGGCTTTGGCCAGGCCAAGGTAGGTGGTGTGCATCATCTTCCCATCGTCCATGGCTTTGGTGACTGTCTCAAAGAAGTTGACCAAATTTAACAGGCATGACCTCCCCTTGACAAAACCAAATTGTGTGGGATTGAGTGTCTGGAGGTTGCCATTGTTCCTGTTAATGAGGTCCATGATAATCTGCTTCATGGCCTTGCAGATCAGGCTAGTTAGGCTGATGGGTCTATAATTTCCTGGATTGGTAGCCACTCTACCTTTGTGCAAAGGGGTGACAGTGGCTGCCATCCACTCAGCAAGGATGAAGCTGGTGCTCAGGCTTTGGTTGAATAGGATGCCTAATGGTGCTGCAAGTTCCTGCTTGAGTTTATGTGGGATGTAGCCTGGGATGTTATCAGGTCCCATACAGGCTGTATTTTTTTTCCTTTGAGAGAGCAGTGATGACTCACTCCCTACAGATAAGGGAAGGGGGAAGGTGCTGAGTTTGTCCTGATTTACTGATGGGGGGACAGAGGGGTGAAGTTTTCACTGAACCCATCTGACAACAGGTTGGCTATATCTATGGCATTTGTGTATGTGGTGTCCTTGACCACCTGTCTTTTAAGTAGCTGGTGATCTATTGCAGTACTATATGTCTGTCCTTTAAGTATCTGGTGAAGTACTGTAGTACTGTGTACTGGTCTATTAAGTAGCTGGTTAACTATTGTAGTACTGTATACCTATCTTTTAAGTAACTAGTGAACTCTTGTGGTACTGTATAACTGGCCTTTGGGTAGATGCTGAACCTCTGTATTACTGTATACCTGTCCTTTAAGATATTGTGGAAGACTTGTGATAATGTGTACCTGTCCTTTGAGTTGCTGCTGAACTATTGTAGTACTGTATACCTGTCCAGTAAGTAGCTCGTGAACTCTTGTAGTACTGTATATCTGTTTTTTAAGTAGCTGGTAAACTGCTGTTGTACTGTATGCCTGTACTTCAAGTAGGTGGTGAAGTCTTGTAGTACTGTGTTACAAAGAACATACAAACCCCATTTTATACTGCAGATTATGATAGTCTATATCGTCAGAAGTTACTTGAAAAGTGAAAAGGACAGAAAAGCCATATGGTTGAAGGGTTCAAAACTCAAATGCTTTAGAAAAAAAATCTCAAAAAATAAATTATTTAATAAACAAAGAAGCAGACCCAATGAGAAACTATAGGTGAATTTGTTAACATATGCTAATGTTAAGCTGATGAGCAATTATAGTACTGATTACCTGTGCTTTAAGTAGCTGGTAAACTGTTTTAGAACTGTATACTTTCCCTTTAGATAGTTGGTGAACTGTTGTAGTACTGTATACCTATCCTTTATGTTACTGGAAAACTATTGAAGTACTCTATAACTGTCCTTTAAGTAGCTGGTGGACTATTGTCATTCTGTATGCCTGCCCTTTAAGAGGCTGGTGAACTATTGCTCTGCTGTGTACCTGTCCTTTAAGTAGGTGGAAAACTCTTGTCATAATATATGTGTGTCATAGGTTCATAGGTTCATAGGTAGGTGCTAGGCTATTGGCCCAAGGGCCTACATAAGCCTAGCCAACAAGGTTCCCTGGCTTACTCTACCCAAGAAAGTTATTTTCCTGTGCCTCTGTCGAGCAGAGCCACAGAAGTGAAGTAGCTGGGGGAGCTCAGGTAACACTGTATATTTGTCTTTTAAGTAGCTGGATAACTATTGTAGTTCTGAATTCCTGTCATTTAAGTAGCTGGTGATCTACTGCAGTACTGTATATCTGTCCTTTAACTATCTGGTGAACTATTATAGTACTGTATACCAGTCCATTAAGTCGCTTGTTAAAATTTTGTAGTACTGTATACCTCTCCTTTAAGAACCTGGTAAACTCTTGTGGTACTGCATATCCATCCTTTAAGTAGATGATGAACGTCTGTAGTGCTATACACCTGTCCTTGAAGTATGTGGGGAACTCTTGTAATAATGTGTACCTTTCCTTTAAGTAGCTGGTGAACTCTTGTACTACTGTATACCTGATCAATAAGTTGCTGGTGAATTCTTGTAGTACTGTATACATATCCTTTAAGTACCTGATGAACTCTTGTAGCACTGTATACCTGTCTTTTAAATAGCTGGTGATCTACTGTTATACTGTATACTGATCCTTTAAGTACCTGGTGAATTCTTGCAGTACTGTGTTACAATGAACATACAGATCCCATTTTATACTGCACCTGTTGATAATCTACATCATCAGAAGCTTTGGTGAGGTAGGGAAATATGACATTCGTCATTCCGCTATGATACATTGCTCATAGTGTGTTACCTGAAAAGTGAAAAGGACAGAAGTGTCATACAGATGAAGGGTTCAAAACTCAACTCATGTTTTAGATTACAATATTTTTTTCTTTTTAATCTGTAACAAATTGCCTACTACAAAGGTAGCAAACAGTTGCTACAGTTTATACCCTCCGCACTCAGATTTTAGTTTAAACATTTTTTTACTTTTAAACTGTAGCAAACTGCTTGCTACAATGTAGCGAGCAGTAGCTACAGTTTAGACCACACATGGAGCACTACAGTGCTCATGGCTGACCACATATCCAATACCAGCTTTTAAAACCAGTATTGCATTAAAAAGAGATCATGATTGGCTGAATGCACCCCAACATACACTTTGCACCCTGGCAGTTGCACCTCTCACCCCACCCTAGCTATGCAATGCTACTGGGTCACAGTAATGCAAGCGACTAAGACTAAAATAAGAAATAAATGCATAAATATTACTTAGGTAGGCAGGACTTGAGGACAATTCTAGTATCAAGAACTTAAATTTCAGAAATATTAAAGTGTTTTAACAAAACACACTGGTTACAGTAATAGACTAATTAAAATGACACAAAGTAAAATTAAAGATGTGACATATAAAAACATACCGAAGCAAAAGTTTATCTAGAACGTTAGAAATAAAATTCTAAGTATGCATAGTTAGATCTGGTGGAAGGTGAAAACCAAAAAGATAAGTTCTAAGGGAGCGATTGAAATAGCCCATGGTTAGATACTTCTGAAGCTAATCTTGCAGTAAGATCCACATGAAAGGAGCCTAAAAGACAATGAAATACTAGATCTTCTTTCATGCACCTGCTAGGCTACCAGCAACTCTTGAGCAGCTGGGTACAAAGTCCAAGAGGGGCACTTTAGCCCCACCAGCTTCTTCAGGTTATTGGAACCCAAAACATGAATGGATATGTAAGTTTACACCAGAACCTTGAAAACAATTCTGAACCAAATTGGAAGTATTTCCAGAAAATGTAGTTAAGGCATAGTATATTAATATGAAGAACCTGCTTAATGTAAAAGGTGTTACATCCCAGAAATATTCAGAGATGGATGCAGGCTGATTTCACATTGACAGACAGCTGGTCCCATAGTGCTACCTTACAGTACAGGATGATATCTAGACTATACACCTTCTGAACAAACACAGGCTTATTGTCACCATATAAGATAAAATTAAGAAGAAGGAGAGTAGAAGATGCTCTCAAGTAGGGTTGCCACCTTTTAAGCAGGCCAGAGTGGGGCAGGGGTATTGCCCATAGGATGGATGGATGGATGGATGGATGGATGGATGGATGGATGGATAGATGGCTGGCTGGGTGAATAGATGACTGGCTGGATGGATGGATAGATGGATATATGGCTGGTTGGATGGCTAGATGGATAGATGGCTGGATGGATGGATGGATGGATGGATGGATGGATGGATGGATGGATGGATGGATGACTGGCTATCTGTATGGCAGGCTGGATAGATGGCTGACTGGCTTGCTGGCTGGATAGATGGCTGGCTGGATGGATAGATGGGTGGCTGGTTGGATGGATAAATAGATGGCTGTCTAAGCTGGCAGGCAGGATGGATAGATGGCTGGCTGGCTGGATATATAGATGGCCAGCTGCATGGATGGATAGATGGCTGGCTAGGCTGGATGGATGGATGGATGGATGGATGGATGGATGGATGGATGGATGGATGGATGGATGGATGAATGGATGGATAGGCTACACTGTCAGGGAGAGATAAAAAGACAAATCTCAGTCATTGCTTTCTTAGCTGCTGTAGAAGCACTAATAGCAAATTGGTCTACATCTACAATCTTTGTAGGACTCTTCCTGCCCCAATCCCCACCTCCGTCATAAACTTCAGCCATTTGCTGCATGATTTACAACACCTGGACCTAACAGGGAATAGCTCTGCTTGCGGGTCTGGGTTGGGGATGTAACCAAATTGCTGTGGAAAAGCCGGAAGTAACTCAGTCTGATTGAAAATCAGGACTTTTCAAGTCCTGCTGCTTTCAACAGTCAGTAATGGGATGCGGTAGCTGAACCTGTAAGGCTCCCACTGATAATGGGATGGGTGGCAACCTTACTCTCCAGATAGCATGAACTGCCATGGTCTCAGTTTTAGAAGTGTTGAGCTTCAACTAATTATGACTACAACACAAATGAATGGTATCTAGATAATTAACAAGGGAAAACATACTTGCAATTCTTTCGTGTGAAAATTGGAAGGTAGAGGTAAATGCCATCAGCCTAATAATTGCAGGCTAATCCCCAATAATATCTTTCAAAGACAGCATTATATATCATAAACAGGAAAGAACCCATGATTGTTTCCTGTGGTACTCTGCAGTTAAAAGGAAAGAAATCGATTTGAGCCAGACAATATCCTGAATTTAACTTAACTTGCCAAATAACCTCACTGTTTCTGAAATGTATATCTCTGTTATTGAGTTTTCTGTTAGGGCTTCTGAAAAATATGACTGCAGCAGTGAAGGGGTTGCTTTCACAGAATCATCATCTGACTGATTTTTGAGGACATATCTAGTATCAAGAACTTCAATTTCAGAGTTAAGGTGTTTTGACAAAATGCCGGATCCAGTAATAGTCTTATTAAATGACACAAGGTAACATTAAAGGTGTGGTGTATAATGCATAAAGGCTATCCACATTTCTGCAACAAAGGCACAATTCATAGAGGCCATTTATGCTAATGCATGATGGCCATGAGTATACTTAAGAAAACAAAGTCATAACGAGATATAACTGATGCATAATGTAAAACTGTGCATGCTAATGAGGCCTTTTCCCCTAGTTGTGTTTCACAGTTAAAGTTTTGCACTTTTCCATACTGTCTTTAGGTTCATTATAATAGGTGGTGTTGTGCTTATTCTATCTACTTTGTAATCCATGATGATGTTGCCACTTGCTGCTAGCCTAGCTATTTCCTGTGGGAGCTGTTTGTCTTAGCCAAGCCAAAGCCGCTTGCTCCCAATTGCACTCACCTCTCAAGAAGGCAAAGATATAGGCAAATAATAAATCCCTATAATTTTGACAATCAGGAGATACTATATAAGTTTAGAGGGGACAGGGACATTGCAAGGGTCTTAGTGAGTATGTATGGCCCCCTGAGGGGCATTGGGGGAATGGTTGGCCTTCGTAGCCCTGTGGATAAAAAGGTATGTGTTGCCCTAACTATACTTGAAATAGGGACATTCCAATGGCAGACTGGTGACACACTGAGTATCTCACAGACTTCTGCCTTGAGGACAATTTATCAGTTATTGGATGTACTCCTGGCACATGTGAATCAGTAGATCTATTTCCTGATGTCACCTATGCACAAAGCCTGCACTGTGTGTGCCTTTTATGGGATGACATGTTTCCCTGAGGTGCTCTGTGCAATAGCTTGTACCCATGTTGTAATTAAGTCCCCATCTGATCCAAGGAGGGAATGGTACCATAAAAGTAAGGGCTACCATTATACCAATTGGCAAGTAGATATGTGATGCATGATGGTGCATCATGAACATCTCTGCCCAGCATCCTGGCAGTGCACACAATTCCCATATCTGGCACACTAGCTCATTCAATCACTTCTTCCTGCATGGTAGGATGTCGAATGGTCATCTTAACTGTAAGTGGAAAATATATCGCTATTTCATGTAGTTATTCATGGTAAAATGTATTGCTGAATACTTAACCATTTTTTATTTGTTTTGTCTCCCCCATTCTCTCTCTCTCTTTTTTTTCAGGTGTTGCTAGATGTCCACTGGAGTCATGGGTCTTGATACCAGTAAGAAATCCAAGTGGTGCCACTAAAGAGAATTACAATACAGCTCTGTCCCAGACCTGTATTGTCATTGAGAGGGTCTTTGTTTTCTTGAAGAGTTATTTTAGGTGCGTGGATGAGGCTGGGAGTACCCTTCAATATAACCCAGCATTCAGGATGTTTACTACATGTTGCATTCTGCACCACATGATCATGCTTGGTGGTGAAGTGACCCGTGCTGTCACTGCAGCTCCCAGTTCCCACCCTACTATGACCAATGGTGACCCATGCTGTCCCTGCAGCTCCCAGCTCCAGCCATACTATGAATAATGCTAACCCTCCTTGGTCAGATCCGACCACAAACTGATAACCCTGGACATCCTCAATCCTCCACCTCCCCCAATCAAGGAAACCATAGTCAAAAACCTTTCCAAAGCAAACCTCAAACTACTTGCATCCGAAGTGGAAAGCTTCACTATTCCCTTGCAGAAGGATAATGATATCCAGGATGCGGAATCCTACACCAAGGCACTCTATATGCATCTTCAGGATTGCATGGACTGTGCTATCCCAAATAAAACCAAGACTCCTTCCTCAAGCAAGAAGAAACTAGTCTGGTGGACCCCGGCCATAAGCAAACTTTACAATAAAAGGAGGAGACTTATTCAAAAAAAGGCCAAATCTCAAGTAGAAAAATCATCCCTGATCAGCATTAGTAAGAAATTGAGGGCCCTCATCAAGTCAACTAAAGCTAATTTTGAAAAGAAAGTTGCCAAGGATGCCAAGGATAACCATAAGGCCTTCTATGGCTATGTCAAAAACCTAAATGGCAACGCTCAGGTCTGTTCTGAGCTAGTACAAAATGGAACAAAATACACTGACCCTTCTGACATTGGCAACATCTTGGCTGACAGGTTCAGTGCAAATTTCTCCCCCCTCCTCACCACCTACAGGGCCTATTACCATTCTAGGGGATTGTGCAAGTCCAATTATTACTGATACGTTGGTTAACAAGGCTCTATCTAAAGCTAAAAACACTGCCTCCATGGGACCAGATGGTGTCCCAGGTTGTATAATACGC
The DNA here is from genome assembly GCF_019279795.1 of Protopterus annectens. Classification (NCBI taxonomy): domain Eukaryota; kingdom Metazoa; phylum Chordata; order Ceratodontiformes; family Protopteridae; genus Protopterus; species Protopterus annectens. Next base: position 164,255,463 of record NC_056742.1, read on the forward strand.
GAGCTCCAAAAGGAATTAACCCCGCATCTTAATACCCTGTTCAGTCTCAGCCTCTCCACAGGATATGTGTCCATAGAATGGTGCACGGCAGTGGTGGTCCTGCTACACAAGGGTGGGGCCACAACTGACCCTGGGAACTACCGACCAATAAGCCTGACCAGTTTGATCTGTAAGGCTATGGAGTGAATCATTATGGAACTCATAAATGGAGAGATTGGGAACCTCCAGTCGCTGGACCCCACAAAGTTGGGCTTCGTCAAGGGAAGATCATGTCTCCTGAACCTGGTGGATTTCTTTGAGACAGTTACTCAGGATATAGATAAGGGAAAGGAGGTACACATGGCTTACCTTGACCTTGCTAAAGCATTTGACACCATTCCCCATTCAGGTATTATTGATAAGCTCACCAGCCTGGGCATAAACCCTTACGTCACAAGATGGATCGCAAACTGGCTTTCAGACAGATCCCATAAAGTAAGAGTTGCAGGATCTATGTCCGAATCCAGACCAGTAATGAGTGGTGTGCCTCAGGGTTCTGTCCTGGGGCCCCTCCTCTTTGGCATATACTTTTCAGAAGTACAGGCAGGCACGGAAGGGCTGTGGCTGACTAAGTTTGCGGACGACTGCAAACTGGGTGCTATAATAAAGTCTCTGGCCGACATGGAGATCCTCCAGAAGGGCCTAAATGAGACTGATGCATGGTGTCAAAGCCATGGTCTCAAGCTAAATGCAAAAAAATGCGTAGTAATCCCCTTTGGAAAAAACAAAGTAACACCAAACTACAACATAGGAGGTAATCCCCTGAAATCTGAAGAAGAAATAAGGGATCTAGGGACCCAAGTAGATAGTCAGCTTTCCTTTGATGTTGCCAAAGTGGTTAGAAAATCCTTCTATGTGACCCATCTGATCATGAAAGGGTTCACATCAAGATCTAAGGATGTAATGGTGCCCCTCTACTCTTCCCTCATCAGACCCATTATTGAGTACAATGCACCAATTGGAATGTACCTGGCTAGACATCTCCAGCAGCTGGAGAGACCACAAAGGTACCTAACCAAGAGGATTACTGGCCTCAAACAGTTGCCCTATGCAGAATGATTGAAAAAGCTAAGACTGTTCTCTGCTGCATACCGCTTTCTCAGAGGCAATCTCTGTCTAACGTACAGAGCCATGTCCAACCCAGAATTGTTGAACATGCTCCATCTTAGCAAAACCAAATCTACTCGAGCTACAAGCTCTAGGGATATAAACCTCAACACAACAATGAATAGAACATGCTGGAGGGATAGATTCCCTTCGCAGAGACTTCCCTTACTATGGAACAAGGTCCCGATCTACATAAGATAGAGCCCCTCGCTATCACTCTTCAAGAGGAACCTTGATGAGTGGATGGGTAACAGAAAGTTCACACCGGGGATCACACCAACAGCACTACTAGATAGGGGCCAAGGGTACTAGCTGCTAATACAAGGGTCTAGAGAACTACTAAAGGGGCGGTGAATACCGCACAATGTGGCTGGGCTAATATATGCCTTCGGGCAGATAGCCCAGTACCAACCTATGAACCTATGAACCTATAACCAGCTGGCAGTAGTAGGAAGTGACCCCCATGTGGCAGGCTCATGCACAGCATATGACACTGCAGGTAAAGAGGTGCCATCTAGTCCATAACTATGGACCATGACATTCAAGTTAATGTTTACTTACTTGTAAAAAAAATATATAGAGTATAACTAATGCATGCAGAGATATCTGTGGGCTATACAGTGTAGTGCATGGTCTACTGCCACTGTTCATTGAATATTCCTTCTCATCTCTAGATAACATTTTTTTTTTTAATTTTAGAATGGGTATTCATATTATTGTTTGTAAAAGTTATGCCAGAGTGCTCACTGACTCATGTTCAGTGATGTCATAAGGCATCATATAAGTTCACAGGTAAGTACTAGGCTAACTGCCTTTGTGGGCCATTTTAAGCCTAGCCAGTTTCCATTGGTGAGCATAAAACCCTGTATCTCTTGCTTGTGAGGTAAACACCTCAGCAATTTTGCCTCCTAATACAATGAATACTAACATTTGTAACTGTTTTGCATAATACAGGCAGTGTGCCTAAGTATACACATACTTATTGTCCTTTAGTTGTATAATTAACAAAAGGTGTTACTTCAGTATTTAACATGAGTTCATGCCTTGCAATTGAATGAAAACATATATTGTTTTTTTATATCATACAATGTTTCTTCAGTTTGAACTATGTTGTTTGTTAAAGTACTGCACATCAGATTATGTCATTCTGTCATACACAATAATTCATGGTCTCAGAGACAAAGACATCAACATTTGTGCATTGGTGAGGGTGAAGTGGCAGCAGTGTTTGCTTACATGGCAGGATTTTCATCTTTAATTTTTTTATTACTACTTCCCTGAATCCTTGTGTATTACTGTTTTTAAGTTGTAGGTAATTGCTAGCTATAACAATGATAATGCATGGAGCATTAATAGTGTTAATCACTGCAATCCTGCATTATGACATACAACTTTCTTTCCACAGTTCCATGGGGTTTTAAGCAGTACCATTAGAGAAATAAGTACCCTTAGAGAAATAAAATGCATAAAGTTGAAGTACCTTAAGTCCATTCCCCTTTTTTATGTGTGATTATTTTTTTTACTTCATTTAATAATATATTCTCCTTCGATTTAAACATTAACATGTGCGTGAAGGTCAAACTGTTAGTTACATAAATGTCACACTTGATTCACAGTTGGTCAAGGTCAAATGTGTCATACACATCTTCTAAAAGTAGGCTAGATGATGATGCAAGTGATTTTGAAGAGGGGCTGTCATGAATGCTGGATGGTGGGTTTCTCCAATGTCATTTCCTATTTGATGCTGGTGATCCTACAGACACTGATCTGACAGTGCTGTGGGACAAGGACCTCAAATAAGAGGTTCTGCAAGATGTAGATGAACACTGACATGGCCTGCATGATATCTGTTATACATGATCCTACTTAGTAATTATAGTACTTTTTTGAGAAAAATGTATAGTCTCATGTGATCTACCCCAACGTATCTGAACAGTACCCAGTCCTCTTCTACAACACTGATTTGAACATGCGTTTGGTAACTCCTAACTAGTGTACAAATGGAGGTGGCTATAGATGCTTGGTGCGCCACCATATTACGCATCAGTATGATCATGGCATTATCCCTACTCTCTGCTTTTTCTATGTAGTCCTGGAAATTCCCATGTATACCTCGTAGGACTTTGACCATTTCCAGCTGACTGGGGCAGTGCTCTGAGCCCTAACAATGTCACAGCACATTTGCTGGTGGTCAGTAAATGCTTTATGTATTTGCTAGGGTAGCTGTGACTAATTCCTTACCTGGCACCCCAATGTAAAGGTGTCATTGTGGACACTGTTACCTCTAATTTCTGCCATCATCCTGAAAGTGTTCACCTGGGTTTGGAAATACTGGTATAGACATGCATGTGTTTTCTTCCTGTACAAGTATAAGTGTTACATCAGAATGTGCTTGCATTTATGATTCACTGTCACTTCCTGCAGCATTACTAATATGTTGTGGGGTGTAAGATCCTGCCATTAAACTTGTGGACTGCATGCCACTTTCTTTAGGCTACCTCATAAACCTAACTACCGTATTTTTCGGACCATAAGACGCACCCAGTTTTTAGAGCAGTAAAACAAGAAAAAAATATTCTGAACCAAATTAGTACTAGTATAATAAAATATTTATTAAAATATAACAAAATACGGTAATATTAAACAGTGTTAACTCAACAGGAGGAAAGACTTAGAGACTCAAGCACTTTTCTAGTTTTCTGGAAACCCCAAAAACTCATCATCGCTAGTGTCAGAATTTAGGAAGCTCAGTTGCTGACAATCACTTGTATCACTTTCTTCACTATCTTCATATATGATATTATCTTCAGTTCCATCTAAGGCATTGCTAATGCCACATTTTTTGAATGATCGTACAACGATTCCCTCCTTCACTGACTGCCATGATGTTTTAACCCATTCACAAACTTGAGTGATAGTGGGCCTCTTCATTCGTCCTGTTGGAGTCAGATCATGATTCCCAGCAGCCATGCATTTGTTCCACTCTTCTCTCATAAAGACTTTAAATGGTTTGTTGATTGAAACATCGAGAGGTTGCAACTGGCTGGTAAGACCACCAGGAATTACAGCTAGATGAGTCTTCACCTCTTTAAATCTGTTTTTTGTTGTTTCGCTAATATGTGCTCTGAACTGGTCAAGCACTAATAAAGCAGATTTTTCAGAAACCCTCCAGGACGTTTGGACCACACTTTTTCAATCCATACTTTCATTCCATTTTCGTCCATCCATCCTTTTTCATGAACATGCACAACAACTCCACGTGGAATAACATCTTTTGGAAAGGTTTTCCTTTTGAAAATTAGCATCGGTGGCAATTTGGTGCTGTCAGCACAGCAGGACAACACAGCAGTGTAATGTGTTTTCTCATGTCCTGCGGTTTTCACGGTTATTGTTTTGGCACCTTTGAGGTCAACCGTCTTATTAGATGGCACATCGAAGGTTAGCGGGACTTCACCCATATTCCCAATCTGGTCCATTGGAAAATCATTTCTTTTCCTAGCATCAATTACAAATTTATAAAAAGACAGAATCTTCGATTCATATTCTTGTGGCATTTTTGTGCAATTCTAGTTTTGGTGCGCATAGCAAGGCCGCTTCTTCTCATAAATCTGTAGCACCATGCTGGTGAGCCAGTAAAATCCTTAAGGCCTTTCGCTACAGCAATGCGTTTGGCTTCATAGATGATCATTTTTGTAGAAACTGAGAAGCCATTATTCCGGTGACATGTGATCCATTCTTTCATGTCCATTTCTAACTGTGGCCATTGTGCAGCATGCCCACGAAAAGTGTGCTTAGTTTTATCAAGTTTTTGCAGCTGATCCTCCTGTTTCCTCCACTCTCTTATCATTTTTTCAGTTGGAGATTGCCCAAAATGTCTCGCCGCTGCTCTGTTTCCATGTCCTTTTGCGTATTGCACTACCTCCAATTTAAATGGAATTTTATAGGCTAATCTTTTCGTCTTTGACATTTTGTACCGTTAGAGAATCTTTGTTTTTCAGAGGAAAATACAGTAATAAAAGAACTGTCAGTTGTTATACCGTTTGGCGATACACATGTGTCTGTATATGTGTATGATTCATATGTGTGTGTGTGTGCATGAGTATGATTTAAAGGGGCAGCCTAAAGTTTCTGGGTCTGAACACCTACTGAGCCCTTCATGAGGGTCTCCCAACCATCCTTGTGTTGAGTTCTTGGGTTTGATCCCCTCCTGCACCCTTTATGATGGTCTCCAATTAGCTGTGTGTTCCCACATCTGTACTGAGAGGCAAGAAGACAGGGACAGGTGCTGATGGAAGCAACAATGTCAAAAGTGGGGAAGGGAGAGAAATATAAGTCTTGCTAAACTTTAGACATGGTGGAATGCATTTAAACTTTTGAGGGATCAAAGAAAATCAAATAAAACTGCCTTCTATTGAAATTAATCAGTCATGATATAACTGCTGTTGCAGTTTCATGGGGTGCCTTGTATTTATACTGTGGCACATCATAAAGAGATCTGCTGCCAACTGTCTTCTTCCATATGCCCAGTAATGATTTCTGCATAGCAATGTGGCCCCACTGGAGTCAAGGAGGGACAAATGGTAGCTAGAGCTTCCTTATTGCTACACATTTTACTGCACTCACCCTGCCTCGCTCTCTGCAGCAAGCTGACACGCACCTGCTTACCCAGCAGGCTAAGATCGGCATTCAACTCAGATCCGCGCGATAGCGGGGGGCGGAGACCAAGCTCTGTGTGAGAAGGGGTTTCGGTAATACCGCCCACGCCTCTTCCTGTTCCCGCAGACACACTGAACCCTGCGCGCTTTCCTCGGCTGGCACACTGAAGACATCGGTAAGTGACCTCTTTGTTGATGCCCGATGGACAGCAATCGGACCATAAGGCACACCCTAATCCCCCCCCCACTTTCGGGGGGGGGGAAAGTGCGTCTTATGGTCCGAAAAATACGGTATGTTATTATCACCAGCATCATCATCTTCAACCGCCATTCTGTGCTGGTATCCTCCAGATGTATTTATTGGTAAAGTGTAACTTTCTTACTGATGATGATCCTATAAAAACTGATTTGCAAACATTACCAATAATGCAGTTGCATACAGTACTGTATGCTGAGTAAGAAGGTTTTGGGGACACTTACCATGCACACTGTCTTCATTGTCATTTCTGTGCAGAAGTGGAGGGTTCACCTGTCAGTAGTAATCATTGTGTTTTTAATGTAATCATTCCATGTCAACATTCAGTTTTGTATATAAATATGTTACTGTTTTTTAAATTAAACTTCCTGAGCAGATGTGTTGCTGCTGCAGATGTTGGTAATAGCCAGTGTCCACACCACCTCTGATTATTCCAATCTCATCCTCTTCTGTGTCACATTCATCCACATGGATGGAGAGGACGTATTCTCATCTGGTGCTAAAGGGATAAGTGTTGCTGGCCACCCATTAGTGGTATGGGTGCAGGCAATTTCATTTTGCCTTTCCTTGGGTCTAGCATGTCTTACCATATCATTTCTTTTTTTTTGCACTCTGTTAATATGCATATCCTTCCACTGACTGCATTTATAGCCACAACTACTTGATTCCAGGCCTTTGTCTTGATAGCTTGTTTGGACCCCCCTTTTCCAAAAAGATAGTTGCCGTATGTCCTGGGGCTGTCATGAGGATATGGTTTTCCTCATAGCTAAAGTTATCCTTTCTGTGCCATGATCACAGGTTTTGCCTCATTACCGCATCTAAAACAATATGACACAGTCATACACAAAGCATGTTTGATACAGTCTTCAGTCCAACAACACAAGAATGAAAGCATATCTGCCATCATCACAAAAAAAGCTAGGTGATACAAAACCCATAATCAGATACACATGCAGATTTTAACCATATAAGGTTGTGTTGAACTAATGTTTATACCATTATGAATACAGTCAGAATATTAAAGCAAAAAGTTTCTTAATAGATCTGTATTTCCCCTACCACTTTCTTGCATTCATAATACTGCCATTTTGTATTCAAGAGTGACACTCAGAAATTGCCCAGTAAAGCTACATGTATGTTGGGTGAACAATACATCTTTGACACTTCGGTACTTAACAATTACACCATTGCATTTTTACCATGTGTGCGCAATCATTAAATGACAGCAAAATAACACTTATTTTCTCAGTGACCACTATGAATTTCTAATTTTGCTGTAATGAATTTCCATTTACAAATGACAGTTTTACAGTATTCATTTGTCATTCTAATCTGCCCATCATATCTGTAAAGCAAGCATTTCAGTAACCTAACATCATTTTGAATTGTTTCATATAAATTTGCACTATTTCTATTAGTTTTGCTTACTTTAAAAAGTCTGTGGTTTCCTAAGACATTTGTCATCTAACTCGAGTAGTCACAAGTTGATATGGCAGTGTTAAACTTAGTAACATAAGTTCAGGTACTTTATTCATTTTTTTATGCAAATTAGGCCCTTTTCTGCTTATCTCTATGAATCAGAGAAGTACACAAATTTGAAAGGGAACTTATCCACTTCAGTAGGCCACAGCTAGTTGTGAATGTGGCCTTGGGTTCATGTGAATGCACTGTGGATAGTGGGGAAGTCTGCAGCAGCCCACAACAATCTCCAGAATGCCAAAGGAATGCCAGGATAACCTCAATTATTGTCTAAGTGGACAGTCATTGGAAATGGCAAAATAGAGTTATATGCATTGGAGTTTCACAACCATGAACCATAATCCCTGCCCATCCATCATCATCTGGTACACCTTATCACCTCAAGCAGTTAACACTTACCAAAAATTGATACTGGCACACAGCAATATCTATTTCTGCATAAATAAATAGATAATCAACCCCCCAAAAAACAGAAAAATATAAATACTGATGTTTTACTGCTGGAGGAACGAATAAAGAGATTATTCCTTCCTGACATTCAGGTATAATATTCCAAAAACCTAGGAACAGCAAGACATAGCCAGAGTAAGAGGTGTAAGTAAGATAAAAGCTGATGATTTCATTAATGATTTTTATCTACCATATCAATGTAATGTGAATGTATTCATTTAAACAAGAAGATGTTGGTGACAATACATTTTTGGTGAAAAACAAACTTGCCAGTAACAACAGTAACAGGCCTAAAGCTCCTGCTTGTTAACTGGGTTTCATTAGGGTGATGTTACATCATGGAGAGAGTGGTTCAAAACCCGTGAACCACAGCCTTGCTCACAGTTTCTTCACTCTGGTACTGTTACTTTTAATGATGGCAGCACATGTGAAGACACAAGACCATGCTTCAAGCTGGCTTGACAAAGAGAACAAGATAATGCTCTACCTTCTTGTGGACTGGTAATGGATAAGATCAAATCCTCTGTAAAAGGTTCAGACTAGAATAAAGCAGACATCTGGCAAGAGTGGTCTGACCACCTGTCTTCCCTGACAGAGATCACCCACTGTGGCCCCCAGTGCTGACACAGGTAAGATAATCTACAGAAGTATAGGCCTGACTGGCTAGCTGAGTGGGTAGATCAGGTGATCCAAGAAGGTTAGAGTTCTGTAGTAAGTATTTCTCTTCTTTTGGTTATTTTTTAATCATATCAAACATAAGTTAAAAAAATTATGAAACAGTTTCATAAATGAAGGTAGTACAAGAAATAGATGTAATGCAAATAAGTATGAATGCATAATAAAGCACAAACATATATGTATGTAGAACTGCATTTGTATACAAATATTTATTTATTTACATTTGATTACTAGGTAATGTCCGACTGGGGTAGGCGCCCGTTTTCAGTGAAGACCCTGGGAGAAAAGCTCGAGAAAAATTTTTAAAACAGTATTAATAACAGTAGATAAACATAAAATAATAATACATATTTAAAAAATTAAGTGAAATACAAAACCAATGGAGATTTCAGACCAAATACAGTTAGAACATTAATAATAAATGTTACAAAAATAAAGTGAAATACAAAATCAGTGGAGATTGCAGTATACACTATAGTTACAGCAAATATAGTACAGTGAATTACATAGTAAAATGGTTGCACCACAAATGTATTTCCATGTTACTATCATTGTATGTTTTTTAATTGATATGGGCAGGAAGAGTGAAAAATTAAATAGAAATGATATAAGAAAAGATATGACATGAAAGATGTGAGTGGAAACAGATTAAGGTTTATGTGGCCACGGCTAAAACATAGCCTGGGATAATGCAGGAGCATAGGCAGTGATATGTAAAGTGTTCTTTTAGTTGTAGCTTGAAATTGTGTCTGTTGGTGTGGTTTAGGATGACTTGAGGCAATAGATTCCAGTTTCTGGATATTTTGTTGGAGTACAGAGAATCACTGTAGCTGTTGTGTGATTTAATAACCTTTAGCAAAAGTTTATCTGTTGATCAAAGGGCCCTAGGGGAGGTATTAGTTTGAATTAGGTTTTTTAAAGCAGGGCAGTTATCAGGTTTATGGATGATGCTGTGGGCAAAGGTAAGTTGAGTCAAGTGCAATAGCCTTGGAAGTTCAATCCACTTGAGTTGGTTTAGTGTTGAGCAATGGTGAGACCTATGGGGAAGGTTTGCAGTGAAATTTATTTTATTGTAGCACATCTCTAGATTGTTTAGGTCAGTGCTGCGTAGATTGGTAAAGATTTAGGAAGAGTAAAGGAGGGTGGATAGTAGGTAGGATCGAGCTGTGGCTAGTCTGAAGTTGTACGTTTTCTGTAATTCATAAATTCCAATGCCTTGGATCAACTTATCCACACTCCCACTAGGGGCAGCAATATCCTAAACCTGGTCAACACCAACATGGGCTACACCAGAGGTCAATTCCTCATTGGTCAGATCCGACCACAAGCTAATCACCCTAGACATCCACATCCCGATCCCACCCCCATTAGGGAAACAACCATAAAAAATTTCTCCAAAGCAAACTTCATGCTTCTTAAGACAGAAATGGCAAACTTCTCGACATCCATGCAGATGGACAATAGAGATATGACTGCTGAATCCTACACAAATGCACTTTATAAGCACTTACACGAGTGCATGGATCGTGCTATCCCTAACAGTACCAAGATGCTATCCTCCAAAAAAAGGAAGCCAGTCTGGTGGTCTTCTGCCATAGGCAAACTCTACAAAAGAAGAAAGAAACTGTTGCAAAAAAGAGTAAAATCCAATGATTGGAGGAACTCCCTGGTCAGCCTCAGTAAGAAGCTGAGATCCATCATAAAATCCTCTATAAGCTAGTTACAAAAACAAAATTGCCACTGATTCTAAAGACAACTACAAAGCATTCTATAGCTATGTCAAGAATCTCAATGGCAACACTCAGATCTGCTCTGAGTTACAGCACAATGGCATTAAATATACAGAACCAACTGATACTGCCAACATCCTGGCAGATAGCTTCAGTGCTTTTTCCCCCCTCTCACTCCCTAAAGGGCCCATCTCTATACTGGAAGAATGCAAAGTTCCTGTAATCATGGCTGCACAGGTAAAAACCTCAATCTCCAAAGTCAAGAACACAGCATCCATGGGGCCTGACAACATCCCAGGCTGCCTTCTACATGAACTATAGAATGAACTGGCACCCCACCTAAGTACCATGTTCAGTTATAGCCTCACCTCAGGCTTTGTGCCCATTGAATGGTGCACCATGACAGCTATCCCACTCCACAAAGGGGGAGCCATGACAGAGCCCGGGAACTACTGCCCCATTAGCCTGATGAGCCTGGTCTGCAAGGCCATGGAACGTATCATCTTGGAACTCATAAACAAAGACATTGGAGATCTCTAAACTCTGGACCCCACACAGTTCAGGTTTGTAAAAGGTAGATCATGTCTCCTAAGCCTGATAGACTTCTTTGAAGCAGTCACCAAAGCCATAGATGAGGGTAAGGTGTTCACACAGTCTATCTAGATCTCGCCAAGGTGTTCAACACCATCACCCACTCTGGAATTATAGATAAACTCATTAAACTAGGTATAAATCCCTATGCCACAAGATGGGTTGCCAACTGGGTTACTGACAGAACCCACACTGTGAAAGTAGCAGACTCCAAATCAGACTTCAGACCAGTGACAAGTGGAGTACCACAGGGTTCAGTCCTGGGTCCTCTATTGTTTGGTATCTACTTCTCTGAAATACAGGCTAACACAGAAGGTCTTTGGCTAACTAAGTTCACAGATGACTGCAAACTAGGAGCTATAATCAAATCTCCTAACAATGTGGACATCCTACAAAAGTGCCTCACTGAGACAGATGCCTGGCATCAAAGCCATGGCCTCAAGCTCAATGCAAAAAAGTGCATTGTCATCCCCTTTGGTAAAAACTCTGTGCCCATGAACTACCACATAGGTGGTAATCTACTTAACACCAAAAGTGTGATAAGAGACCTTGGGACACAGCTGGACAGTAGTCTCTCCTTTGATAATCACATCACCACATTGGTCAGGAAATCCTTCTATGTGGCACACCTCATCACAAAATGTTTCTCATCCAGAAAAAAAGAGGTCATTGTTCCCCTCTACTCATCACTCATTAGACCCAATATAGAGTACAATGCCCCCTTTGGTATGTACCTCACAAGATATCTACAACAACTGGAAAGGCTGCAGAAATACCTCACAAAGAGGATTACTGGCTTCAAACAGATGCTCTACGCTGACTGTCTCAAAAAACTCTAGCTTTACTCTGTCACATATCGCCTACTCAGAGGCGTTCTCTGCCTAACATACAAAGCTATGTTAAACCCAGAGCTGTTGGACATGCTCCACTTAAAGAAATTTCAATCCCTCTGAGCTACATGCTCTAGGGACCTAAACCTTGCCACCACAATAAACAGAACATGCTGGAGGGGATAGATTCCTGTCCCAGAGACTTCCCATACTCTGGAACAGACTACCTATCTATGTCAAACAGAGCTCCTCATTAGCATTCTTCAAGAAAAATCTTGATGATTGGATGAGAAATAGGATATTCACCCCAGGGATCACTTATGTGGCTCTACTTGACAGGGGCACAGGAAAATAATTTTCTTGAGTGGCAAAAGCCAGTGTACCTTTTTGGCTAGGCTTATATAGGCCCTAGGGCCAATAGCCTAGTACCTACCTATGAACCTATGAATCTATGGTCTGGCTTTATAAAGTGAGCCAAGTTTAATATGGACTTTTTTGATTGTTAGGGATATTGTGTGTGTCGAATTTTAGGCAGTTGTCTATTGTGACACATAGAAGCTATGTTTGATCTACTGGTTTGATTTTAATGCCACTGGAGGAGTAGATGGAGAGTTGAGGGTAAGTGTTTTTGGTTTTATTATTGGAAAAGAAAATAAGCTTAGTTTTCTTTGGGTTAAGTGTGAGTTAGTTTTCGGTGAGATATTTTTCTATGTCTTGGAATGATTTTTGTGGGGTTTTTTTTGTAGTTTAAGGAATGCGGGAGCTGAACAGATAATTGAAGAATTGTCTGCATATTGGATGAGGGAGGCTAGTTGGGTTGCACTGCTAAGGTTATTGGTGAATATAATGAAAAGGAAAGGTCTGAGGATGGAGTCTTGAGGATCTCTGACAGAGATTGGTAGGAAGGGGAGAGGTTATTTTCCCACTTGGTGGACTGTTGTCTGTCTGAGAGATAGTTATAGAATTAGGATAAGGCTGATGGACTAAGATTATATGTTGTTAGTTTGTTGAGTATTTATTGATGAGAGACATATCAAATGCAGTGGACATATCAAAGAATACAGGGGAAATGAGAAAACCTTTGTTTTTGAGAAGGTTTACAGTGTTGGCGAAACTTATAAGTGCAGTATTTGTAGTATGTTAAGGTCGAAACCCATACTGAGAGTTGGATAGGAGGTTATTGTTGAGGAGGTAGTATAAAAGTATAAATATACTAATTTTTCTTTAATTATTAATAAATTAATTATGAATTATTGGAATTTTATTAAGAGAGACATTCTTTCATTGAAAGATACAAAATTGATTATATCATATAAAAAAGGTAAAAGTATCCAGGATTTCTTAGTACATAGTATTTACAAAAAACCTTACACTAGTAATTTAAATAATGTGAAAGTTGTAGGAACCTTCCCTTGTGGAAAGTGTTCCATTTGTAAGCATATAGTGAATGAGGTAGTTAAAATAAATGGAAAAAAATTTACTACAAGAGCTAAATACTCATGCATGAGTAAGGGTGTTATCTATGCTATATTTTGTGATTGTAATAAATACTATATTGGGGAAACAAAGAGAATGCTAGCAGAAAGAATTAAAGAACATGTTAGGGATGTAAGAAATAACAAAATAAACAGTCCCATTGCTGAACACTTTAATTCTGTACACCATGGTAATATTGATCATATAAAAGTTTCTATATTGGAACATGTTCCTCTTTATTATAATAACTTAGATGGGCAAAAGAATATACTGAGACAAAAGGAATCTATTTTGATTATGAAGTATGGGACTTTACAACCATATGGTATGAATAGAGAATGTAACTGGCAAAGTTTTATTTAAAATTGTGGCTTTAAATGTATATTATATATGTGATTTAATTATTTGATTGTATAATTGATTGATTGTTTTACTTTGTATATATTGTTAAGTGTTTTAGGAGCTCTATTGTCTTACTCTGTAAAGGCTGTTGGCCGAGGCGCTAGAGAAAAGATTTGTTTCAACTGAATAAATTTTATCTTTTTGGAAGGTAGAGCTGGGACTCACTGTTGGTCTTTGTTGTTGCTTATATACGTTGATTTTTCTTGTTGTTTTACTAGTATAAAAGTTGCCACAAGTGGTGGATGACCCAGAAGAAAAACTATCAGTAAAGACCAGATATCCAGCGCAGATGGAGTGGTTGCAGTAATACGTTAGAAGGAGATAAGATAAGTGAGGGGTATAGATCAGTGAGGAAGATCCGATCAGAGCCTGGGTGATGAGGTATGAGGGGGATAAAGTCCATCAATCCCGTGCAGCAGGAACAATTTGGCTGTATCTCTTTTTGTCTTGTTAAAAAGTTATTCGGAAAACTTTTACACACAGTTTTTGTCCTGTTAAAAATTTATTGGGAAGATTTTTACATACAGTTTTTGTCCTATTGAAAACGTATACAGGAAGGGGCAAAGAGTTGGGGGGGATGCAATGGGATAAGGTAAGCAAGAAATAGTGTGGACGCCACAAACAGTAGAGACTTTTACATACAGATTAATTGTTTTAAGTACACAGTTTAAAGCAGAAACCATACGTTGAGCATGAAATATTTTCTGTGGCACATCACTTTGGCCTCTTTCCTAACTAGATGGTGAGGTCACCAGCCAACACTTTCAGGAGGGGAGGTGTGGGGAAAGTTAATTCCACTGGTAGGGTAACTGTAAAATAAAGTGAAGAGAGAAATGTCTTTATGACCAAGTAGGATTACAGAGGTAGTTGTTAGGAGTTAGGAAAACATTAGAAGAAGATAAAAGCTAGGTAATTAAAGAAATAAGGTCTAAGCAGGTTAGATAGGAGAAGGGGGTTAGAGCAGAGCACGGTTGAGAAGATATGAGTGGAGAAGGGTTAGTTGCATGGAGGCAGAAAGAGAAAGGGCATGGTTAGTGATGGCTGTAAGAGAAAGGCACAACTAAAGACAGTTGGGAAATTAAATGAGAGCAAGGTGAAATGGCAAGAGAAAGCAGATAACAGACATATACAGTGAACCAGGTTTAACATAAGTTGCTACTGTACAAAACTATGCGACATCATTCAGATGCAATCATTCAGTATAGTTAAATCCACTGATATGGGCATCTGTTGTCAGGGGATAAAATATATTAGGAATAGCCCCTAATCTTGCATTAAAATTAGACTTGCAACTGAGTGAAAGTATGCCAAATAAAGCTTCCTGAAGTCAGCAGCTGTGACTGTGGCACTCCAACTTACATGAGGAGAGGTCTTTTACATGCTCTTGTGAGGAAACGGTACTTACTCATACAAAACAACATTTTCCAATTAGCAGTTGTAAGAAGGGTTTAGTGCCATAAACCTGTTTCTGCAATAATGACTTAATAGAAAGTACAGTTGTGTAAAATCTTACCATAACGGTTGATGTTGTTGCCTTCACCGCTGTATTATTCATGCCATCCCTCCATCCCCCCGGTCTTTTTACATTCCTGGATGTGCAGGTTCTCCTTGGTTTTCCTTGGACTGCTGTTCCTACTGGGGCAATCAGTTCTGAGGTTGGTATGCTTGAACATCACCTTTATGCCCTACCCTATATGAGGTGTACCTTAAAGCAACAGTAGACTTTGGTAAACTGGTCGGACAGTGGGCATTACAGCAGGAAATCCCATTTGTAAGGAATACTGCAGCAGTGAATGTAAGGACATCAACGTTTCCCAGTTAGCAGCTGTAAGTAAGGTTTAGTGCCATGACCTAATTTCTACAATGGTATCACAGATACATTCAAAAGAGGTAGAGAGAGAGATGCTTAGCACATGCATGTACCTCATTTAGGTACAACCCTTGCACAAAATACTCTACAGGTTTCTCAAAAACTCGCTTGGTGAACATACATAAACTAACTAGATTAAGTTAACAAAAGTTTAAATATTCCTGGAGTTGTGCTACATTATAGAAAATGCAGGCAGCTATCTTGTTCACTTCCAGTTTATGCATTCTATTGCCAAGTTATAGCAGTACCACTTATTCCTATACATTGGTTAACAAACAGGTAGGAATAAAATCAAATATCAGGAATCACAATGTCTATATTTAAAGAACTTACATGGTGAACCCACTGTTTCAAGGGCATGTTGCACAGGCGCTGCAGCTGGGATTCGACGCTATGGTTGAAGTAAAGATGATGCCCTGGGATACTAGGATGCTAAATAACTTCAGGTAGGCTTAGTGGGGGTGGGTCTAAGATGGAGATAACACAAAAGAGATTGGACAGGTAAAAGATGGTTGAAAGGATGAATTTACCAAGGCAGAGCGGCGAGTGGTAAAGACCAGGTACCCAGTGCAGACAAGAGTGGGTGCAGCAATAAGTTAGAAGGAGGTAATAAAAGTGAGGGGCGTAGATTAGTGAGGAAGATCCTCTCAGATCTTGGGCAATGAAGTATGTGGGGGATAAAGTCTGCCAATCCCATACAGCAGGAATAATTTAGCAGTATTTCTTTTTGTCCTGTTAAAAACGTATTGGGAAGACTTTTACATACAGTTTTTGCCCTGTTAAAAACTTATTCAGTAAGGGGAAAAGAGTTCAGGGGAGCAATGGAATAAGGCAAGCGAGAAATAGTTTGCCTGCCACAAACACAGTACAGACTTTTACATATAGTTTTTGCCTTGTTAAAAACTTATACAGTAAGGGGAAAAGAGTTCAGGGGAGCAATGGAATAAGGCAAGCGAGAAATAGTTTGCCTGCCACAAACACAGTACAGACTTTTACATACAGTTTAATTGTTTTAAGTATGCAGTTTAAAGCAGGAGACGTACATTGAGCATGATATACTTCCTGTAGCACATCAGTTTGGTCTCTTTCCTGACTAGATGGTGAGGTCACCAGCCAACACTTTCAGGAGGAGAGGTGTAAGGAAAATTAACTCCTCCAGTAGGGTAAATAATACAAGAAACAGGTGATTCATACTGTTCTAAGTTTTTGCTTTTACAAATTGTTTATGCAAGTGTAAGGGAGGGTGATCTGACAAACAACACTAAATATGCAGAACTAAGATGGGTTATTGACTTTAGAGCTAACATGCCCCCTGGTTTAAACAACGCTGTTTCTTTAAAACCAGCACTGAAGAAGAAAAACTTACTACACTAATTATCTAATGGGTTTTATCTGTTATTGGTTTAAGTGCTGTATTTAAGGCTTGTATCCTTTTGTTTGTAGCATGGTCTGAAGAAGTGGCTGACCGCAAAAGCTCTTACCATTTTTTATTATAATAAATAGTTTTTGTATTCCTCAGCCTCTGGATATCTTCTTGATACATAACTTACTTTGGATTCAATCCAGGTTCCACTACACATTTTTTGGATACACATTTTCAGTGAATTGCCCTTTTTCCCACACTGGAGTTTCACAACATGCATCTCAATAAAATGTAGGTCTCTTGGTTATGAAAATATGAACATAAATATGACAATATGAATAATAAGTGGCAAACAAAGATTAATTTCTCCACTGGATGACATCCTAGACTAACAATTCAAGTGTCATTTTACTAACAACTCCTTACCCTTTCTAATACTGCCCATTATTAGCAGGTAAGACACTTTACAGTTAAACAGTCATATGTTCCCTTTGTAGCCAAAGTAGAGGTCCAGTATAACATCAGTCAACAATGTAGGAGACTGGCCAGGTTGATTGAGGGCACAGGTAGGAATTAATAAAAACCTTAACATTTTTTAAAAGATATGTCCAGTAATAAATGTTTTCTGTCTTTAGCTGATTTTGTTACTATTCATAAGTACAAGGGTGGTTATATATCAAGATAATAAAAGGACTAATGCTTTCAGTACATTATTTGGTTGCAGTACTGTACTGTGCTTTTAGTACATTATTGCAACCAAATTGATATCAGTCAGAAATTTCAAATGTATTATCATTTCTTATGTTAAACCAGTTTATTTTATTAGTATCAGTAGTGTGAAAATGTAAACTCCACTTAGACTTGATATCAATACACTGATTGTTTTGATGTATAAATAAGCATTTGCCTTAAATTCTGTTTTAGTTCAATAAATATTTAATAAGAATGAAGTTCACTGATAAAGATTTGAATAATGTGTCACATTATGTGTGAGTTCATTGTGTATATTTTTTTCTTATCTCCCCTTTTCTCTCTTTTTCATATTTTAATTCTGCATTCCTTTGTCCTTCATTATTTTTGTTCTCTCCCATTTTTGTTCATTTTTCTACAGGTCCAGAATCCTTAGGAGCAGCCTAGCTGTATACCTCCCAGGTTAGGTAATGTTCACCTTCTGCCCATCCAGGGACATCCTCACAGGGTCAGGGCAGTGACACTAGTCCTGTAGGTAACCCTGTTGTGTGGCAGCCAGGCAAGCTTCACTGAACATGGACTTTTGGACTCGGTTGAGGACATGATGGAACAGATCATGGACAGCCACCTTCAGCCAATTGAGGATTCTCTTCAGCAGATAAGACTTGCTGCCTTGTTTGGTGCCAACCACTGTTCTTCCACAGACTCCAGTAACCTCAACATCAAGGTCCTCCACTGCAAAACCATCACAGAGTGAAAATGTTTAAGGGCTTGTGGATCAGGGATGTTTGTTTAGCTGAAATCCTCTTCACCCCCCCCCCTACTTTCCTTTATCCTCTCTCCAGCACCCTCTTACCTACTTCCTACTCTCTTATATATAAAAAAAGAAAAAAATGAGGAGTTCTATCCCCGACCAAAAAAAATTGCACCCCTCCTCTCCCACCTCTCCCAGCACAACCCTCTTAAAGTTTTCCTTTTATGATCTCCTCTTTGTTGTATCCTTTTCTTAGTGTTCCCCGTTCTTTTAAGAAATTTATTGAGGTGTCCAGATACCATAAATAAAACATTTTAAACCTCTTTATTTTTAAAAAAATATATTAATAATAAAAGCTGCACTGTCCACCAATTGCTTTAAGTCTTCCAAATGTGACTCCTTTCCTCGTTCATCTGCAATATCTGAGTATGTATTAAACATTACGAAGCTTAAGGTTTTCACTTAGTCTTTCCATATACGTAATGATTAACTTCAGGTTATGCTTTTGCCATAAGTGGGCAGGATTCTTAAAATGTCTTAACATTCACTTAACATGAATAATCTGTGCTTACTGTATTTGCATATAGGTATAGCGGAGCCCTTCATGGATAACTACTACACAAGTGTGAAACCTGGGAATATGAATAGCACTCCGTGTCTTAAAGATGACACAGACATTGTTACAGATAATATAGAAGCACGTGTTTGCTGACAGAAGTAAGGACACTGCAAACACTGTGTACAAACATTCTATTACCTGTGTCAGATTCAGAGGCATTTTATTCTTTGTTGTTATAAAGGGTAGATTAAGGCATGTGGATGACCTTAATAGTTAGTGAAAAAAAGATCTACAGAATAATTTTCCTCTAATGTTCAGAAGTCCATCAGGCATTCATTTCTTCAAATGCAGCATAACCAGTAGCATCCATTTACATAAGGCACATCTTTTGCTAGCTGATACAGAGAAAATAACAAAATTTGATAGTTAAATTAATGACTTAAAAATGAAAGACTTAACTTTTGTGGACAGACCATTACCGCAACTAAAAAAGTCAGTCTGTCTTACACATCAGAGGATAAAAATTAGAGAATAGTACCAGCCTAAAGATATGAAGGGTTAAGTAATTGTTGACAGAGGTTATGAGATATCTTGTACCCCTTCTTCCTTATGCAATGATATCCTAGCTGAACCCAAACAAACAAAAGAAAGCTCCTGTTAGTTGGTGTTTCGTCAATGCAAAAAATATAAATAGAATGAATGTATCACAGGAATGGACACTTTTCTGTTGAAGGGGCTAGTAGTATTGCCTGAGTGACCTAATTAGTTGATAAAACAAAAAAATGGTAAGATTATATAATGTACAGTGAAATGCATTATTAGACTGATTTCAGATACAAAAGGTGGCTTTTTTTTCTATCTTAAATTATGAACACTCATCCTAACTAAGAAAGTATGTATATATGCCTATAATTTTCTCCTGCAAACCTATTAGAATATGTCCTTTTGATGACTGTAGGAAATGCAGATGGCATTTAATGCAAAGTCAGTGCATAATGCAGTTTAACATTCTTACCAAGTGGCTAAATATTAAACAATAACAGGGACTGTCAATTTCTTTTGTTCAGAATGTGTTTAAAAATACAAGAACAGTCATAGTAATATTCTGCTTGAGCAAGCCATGATGACAGCTTAAACTCAGACGTTATATCTACACCTGGTCTACTGCCTGAATAAGACTTAAAAAGTCAATCAAAAGATGTTAAATGTTAACATTGCAAACGAGCCACTTTATTAGAGAATGACTTACCTTCACTACTGCCTCTGTAAGGATAAGTCAGACTCACACTTTCTGGTGTTCACGTATTTGCCTCATAGATATAGTTTACAAGTCTGGCAAAGCAAAGTCAAGTAACGCTTGTAAGGTCAGCAGACGTAGCTACAGGTATAGCCTGTTCATTTGTCATTATGTCAGCAAACTGTTTATCCATTTGTCAAGCAACCTATTTGTTGAATATGTTTTTGTCGAACCCTATTCATCAAAGCTTTACTCCAACAAACATTAATTTAAGCAAAATTTTTCACAGGTAAAAAACACTTGGCCAACCACATGAGAGTCACAAAATTTATGAAAGTTAAAATCAACTTAGGTAGGAGGCTGTGCCCCCCCCCCCCAACAAAAATATACCAACTCTGAGATTGCACTACAGTGGGAAAAAGGGAAAATTCCCGATGATGGCCAAGAGTTTTTTCCCCCTGGGAAAATTTTCACTTAAATAACCATTTGATGGATTAAGGCTTCGATGAATATGGTTAAACAAAAAGGTTTTCAAAAATAAGTTTTTCAACAAAGTAAAGTAGACCCATATATGTGTGTGTGTGTGTGTGTGTGTGTGTGTGTGTGTGTGTGTGTGTGTGTGTGTGTGTGTGTGTGTGTATATATATTATTCTTGTGTTATACCTCCACTGTTGGCATGATTAGTAACTAGTATTTGGGGTACTAAGTACATTAAAGCATAAAGCTGGAATCAGAACCCCTCCTTTTAAACTGAAATTGTCATGTGTGACAGATCTTAATTACAGGCATCTCTGAAGGATAGGGAAAGACTTTCAAGTTGGTTTGTGATGACTAAAAGAACTCTCATTTGGATACATCCACTTTTAAGGGTGGCCTATAGATTAGTGTAGTGGAGAGATTGGAACACTGGGCATTTGCAAGACAATGTTGAGAGAAACCAAACTTTAGCTTCCTTTAGCAGTTTGTGTCTGAAAGTTTTGTTTGCCTGAAAATGACCATTGGAAATTTCTACACGTACTTTATGTTAGGCCACTTTAGATAGCACAATTAACACTTTATCACTTCTGTAATAGAGGCTATTATGGATAGTGTCCTCCCAAATGTGAGTAAAATGTCCCAAGTAAATGCAAGACATTTTATTTATTTTATTTATTTATTTTTTTATATTTGTTGACCGGGAGTGTCTGACTGGACGTAGGTCCATTTTCAGCAGAAGCCTGGGGAGAAAAGCTCCACAGTTAAAATAAACAGACAGTAGTTACATTGGATTACACAGTGATTAACAATTTACATAGCAATTACTTACAACATATTTACAGATGAAGAACATAGTACATCAGTAGACAACTAGAATCTTTATCTGTGAAGTACATAACAGACATTAACAAATATTACAATAAGAAGTTCCTGCTGTATAATAAGTACTAGGCTTATGAGCATCTGAGCTTGCTATAATCAAGGTAGTTAGTAGAGTGGAAGGAAAGGTAGTGGTTGGATGGGGTGGGTGATATTAGAGTGGGAGTTGCAGGGCATAGCCAGCATGTTTTTAGGTGCACTTTTAGTAAAGTTTTGAAGTGGGTGCATGATGATATGGAGGTAATTGTGGATGGGAGGGAGTTCCATAATTTGGCTATGGTGCAAGAGAATAGTGCTTCACCAGCAGAGTTATTGGCTTTAGTGATCTGTAATTTATTTGTGTTGCTGGATCTTAGTGGTCTGGTGGTGCGATAGGGTTGGAGTAGATTCTGGATGGATGGGACATTTAGTGGATGGTTTACTAGTTTGTGGGCGAGTGAGAGTTGATACCATTGAAGGAGGTGAGGGAGTTCAAGCTAGCCCAGTTCAGCAAGTGAGAGACAGTGGTGACTACGGTAGGATCCCCCTGTGGCGAATTTGGCAATTTGGCAATTTTGTTGTAGCAGGTCTCTAGCTTGTTTAGATCACATTGCCTTAGATTGGTATATATTGGAGAGGCATAAAGTAGGGTCGAGATAAGGTGGGAATTTGCTATTGAAATCTTTGTTGCTTTGGTGAGAAGTTGCTTATTTCTGTATAACGCTCCTAGTATTTTGTGGACCTTTTTATGGTCATGGATATGTGAATGTCAAATTTTAGTTTATTGTCTATTTTCACTCCTAGCAATTTGGTGTGTTCAGTTGGGTATATAGTGGTGTTGTCTTTTGCTGTGATGTTAAAGTGAGAGTTGTTTTGAGTATGTTTGGTGGGTTGGAAGATGAGAAGTTTAGTTTTGTTTGGGTTGAGTATTAATTGGGCATCGGATAACCAAGTTTCAACAGAGGAAAAGGCTTCCTGTGTGACTTTTTGCAGTTTGGGTAGGGACTGAGCTGAGCAGATGATGGTTGAGTCATCTGTGTATTGTATGAGTGTGCCATGTTTGGTGGCAGAGGCTAGATTATTGGTGAAAACAGAGAAGAGTAGGGGTCCAAGGATGGATCCTTGGGGAACCCCTATAGAGACAGGTAGTTGGGGAGATATGTCATTCTGCCATACAACGGATTGTTGGCGGTCAGACAGGTAACTCTGAAACCAGTTGGTGACTGATTGTGAGAAGGATAGGTTATTGAGGACAGAGATAGGTTGTTTGCGTGGGACCATGTCAAATGCTTTAGATAGGTCTAGGAAAGTAGCAGAGGAGAAATAGCCATTGTTTTTATGCTGAAGGATAGTGTTAGTAAAGGAGAGTAAGGCAGTGGTGGTGCTATGGTTTGGTCGGAAACCATGCTGAGTATTGGAAAGGAGGTTGTTAATAAGTTGCAGCATACGACAGTAAAGTTTTAATAGTGTGGCTGAGTCTTTTAACTGGAGAGGAGACATTATTTGCAGTTCTTAAGGGAGTTAACTTCTCTGTGCATCCTAATAGGTTGCTAAGTTTGATAAACTTTAATATATTATAAAGAGAAAAAATATTTTTGTTTTTCCATCAAGGATGGTTTTGAAAAGGATTCACTAATAAGGCATGCTGTTTTTCATCCATAGACTTGTACCCGGTTTTGTAAAATAAATTCTGTTGCTATCTTGCTGTGAAACCTCTATGTATTCTCATAAAAGTGTGTCTGGTAAGACTCTGGCAGTGCAGATACTGTAAGAAGTGTTTTTAATGGCTAGTTTTCATGAATTATTCATTAAGGGGGCCATATGAGATAAAAACTTGGTTTCTGCAACTGGCAGTGTCAGTGCAAACAATAATTGGAAATCCCTGCAGCTTGCCTTATGAGTACCATTTGGAGGAATCTGTTCAGTGCTTTATTATTCTTTTCAAGTGGGACTCTTTATCTTTTTGCAACAGAATGAGTCAGTAGCATAACTAGGGTGAAGCAAATAGGGCAGTTGACCCAGGCATTGCATTGCCCATGGTGCAATTCACTAATGAAACATAAAAAAATGAAAAAGAAGCATTTTTAGTGAAACAGCAATGCAGACATCCAAAATGGATGTCTGTGATGCCTGTACATGCCTCCTGCATGTGCTTACATCATCTTGCTTCAGCACCACTCCCTAAAGGCCTGTGAGTGGCTGTGCAGGTAGAGGGGGTGGTGCAGCAGAGCAAGAAAGATGGTGTATTGGACAGTATCATTGGTGCACACAGCAAGCTAAGGGATGTAGTGCTTTCCCATTTGAAGTCACTCACTGTGAGTGCATTTAATCCATGGGGAGACAGACTAGGGAAGAAAAAGATTAAGAAGTCTCTGAAGTAAATAGGGTTACTTCCTATTTTATTTTGGAATGTGTGCATACTTGGACAGACTACTGAAGGGGGTCGTTGGAGAAAATGTTTCATTTTGGTGCCTGTGTATACTTGGACAGACTGCTGAAAGGGATCATTGGGAGAAATGTTTTATTCTGATGCTTGTGCAGACATGGACAGACTGTTAAAGGCATTGTTGGGAGAAATGTTTCATTTTGGTCCTTGTGCGTACTTGGACAGACTGCTGAAGGGGTCATTGGGGGAAATGTTTCACTTTGGGTCTTGTGCATACTTGGACAGCCACCGAAGGGGTCTGCTGAGGGGAAATGTTTCATTCTGGTACTTGTGCATACTTGGACACACTGATGAAGTGGTTATTGGGGAGAAATATTTCATTCTGGTGCTTGTGCACTCATGGACAAACTGCTGAAGGGATAGTTGGGGGGGTGTTTCATTTTGATATCAGTGAAATGCTTGTGCATACATGGACAGACTACTGAAGGGATTGCCATGACATTTAGAGAAGGAAAGCAAGCAATGTAGCTACACTGCTTGATAGGCAACAATGCAGCAAAGCCAAGCATAATTTTAATGTATATTCACCTTGATTTTAAAACAAGGATATAGTAAATCCTTCCGCTAATTCTCACCAAAGATTAAACCTCTGATAATCAGGCATATTGAAACTTAAGTGTTTTTTTTCATGGGGGTCAGGTTTCCCTGTATCCCCAATGTAGTGTTGAGCTACCCACACCCCTCAAATTTATATTACTAGTTTCTTCTTGGTCACTGAAAAAAGTAAAGTCTATCTCATCTTTCATGAAAGCAGTGTTGGGGGGCATACCTTTCAACCTCTTACCACAAGAAATCGGGGCAAAGTGTAAAATAATGGAGTCAAGGCCCAAAATAGGGACATGTTTTAAATATTGTTCTTATAAAATGTACTCTTAGAAAGTTGCTAGAATAACAGGGTTTGAATTAATACCCATTTTCTGAAGGAAATGAAGTCTGAAACACAAATGTATGTCAGTATTTAATGAGTTCAATTCTCACTCATTTGAAAGAAAAACACAACTTTTATGAAATGAAAATTTGGACATTCTGCAAAAATCTGGACAATTTGAGAGGTATGTCAAGTGTCAGGGCTAAGGATTCAGCACATGTTGCTTAATGCTCTGAAGTCAATTTTGTTGCCTAGGTGAACTAAGGAGAAAAATCAATAAAAATGAAGCCTCACTGTATTCTGCATTCTTAAAAGGCATCTTGAGGTCTCCATTACAGTACCTTGAAATAATCACAATTATGCTGCAGGTGGATTGGACACTCTAAATTGGCCCTACGTGTGAGTGCATGTGTGTGTGTGCCTTCTGTGGAAGGTTGGGCATTGGTCTGGCAACTCAACACTGTAAAACTCTACTGCCAATCATGAGTGGACAGGTGATCCGCTGTGGCGACCCCTAACTGGGAAAAGCCGAAAGAAGTAGAAGAAGAAGACTGCTGATATGCAGAATAACAAAATGTGTTGCCCAAAGTATTATACTGCATGTCTGAACCAGAGACTGGTGAAAAGCTTTGGAAATCTTTCTTCTTCCTTTGGTGTTTAAGCAGTTGAAGAGTATCATAAACTAGGATAGGCATTCGTAATGCAATATGCAAATAGTTATTGGATTTGATATTCAAGATTATCACTGAGTTTTATAAAATGTGTGCTATAATTAAAATTAAGCTTATTTTAGCTCAGACAAAGGGGTTGAAGATGGATGGATGGACTTTGTTTATTGATGACTAGCATGAGAATTGGATATATACCTTTCATGGCTGGTTCTGTGCAGTAAAAATGAATCAGGCGCGCAAGCGTGTGTGTGTGTGTGTGTGCGTGCGTGCGTGCGTGCGTGTGTGTGCGTGCGTGCGTGTGTGTGTGCATGTGTGTAAGTTCATAAGTTCATAGGTTAGTAGAAGGCCATCATAGGCTGGGTCATTTTAATCCTAGCCAAATTTCCCATCCCAAAGGTAAGAAACAAACCCTCTACTTTGTGCACATGAGATTAATCCAGTATAACGCATACTGTCAGAAGCAATTTAATCCAAGGGACTATTTTTTCTTTTTTCACTATTTTTATTTTCTTCTGTTTACTTCTTTACACTTTGCATTTATCTTTATTTGTTATGCTTGAGGGTTATTTTATAGCAGAAATAAGACATATGAGAGGTATAGCCTATATTGTCTAGTAGAACAAACCCCTGTTGCTAAACAATAAACACACTCAGTGTAAGTGTCTAGTATTTTATTATGCCACTGGGGCATGTTGTTAGCAGACAATAAACCACATGTTACTGTGTAGATGTTCCAGTGTTCACTGAACTGGGACTCACTATTAAAACATATTACAAGGGGCTGTCAATATGATGCAAATTTCAGGTACAAATGGTGTCACAATGCACACTAAACATTTTTGTGCGGTATACATAAGGGTCAGGATGTATTTTTGTGTACAACAGTAACAGTTAGTTCTTATTTTTCTGTGTTACAGTTCATGTTTACCAAGCTACTGATAGTATAATTTGTTATGCTGCTGTTGACATTTGGACTGCACCTGCAAAGAGACGTGGATTGTGCTGACTTCTGCTTTATTTTAATATCTGTGTGGTATCTTTAAATTGCTAAAGCTGTGCTGTGTTTGGTTATGTATCACATGACAGTTAAACGATTAACTCTGAAAATACATTAAACATTCAATAAAACTTCCTATTTGGACATGCTTTTGAGCTTGATTGTATATGTTTTTTTGTGAAAAGTTGTTGTCAAGGCATTATCCTACCCCTGTTAATAAAAATGGTCTGGGGAGGGACACCAAATGAAGGTTTCACCCTGGGCTCCAAATGGCCTAGTTACTCCTCAGGCATGAGTCATGCTGTCCTTAATGTACTTGAAGGGGTCTAAGCACCATCTGTTGTGATGTTAGAATAACAGAACTGGATTGTAATCAAATTGTGCAGTTACGTTTTTTTCTTTTTTAAGAAAATTTTTATTAATTTCACATATTTACAATATATACACAGAGAGGGATAAATTCAGCATTGCATACTGTTATACAAGGTTAGGAATACATCCAATCATCAAGGTAATCTTACACAATTAACACATTAAGAGTCTTGGTATTGCAACAGCAACATTTCAAGGCTATCCCAACCACTAACAGTCTTAGTATGATTTATAGATCTTGTTTTCACCACCTCTTTTTCAGTTTTATATAGTAATGGTGTTAAATTTAAAAATTCTTTGAATGTAGGAACTGAATTCAATTTCCAATGTTTTGTAATAAATTTTCTAGCTACTGCAACCGACCCTAGAAAATGTTGTTGTTTGACTTATACAGATAAAGGACGAAAAACATTCATAAGTATTATGGGTCTAATTAAAGAACAATTATCAGACTATTACCCCTTAAAAAACATAGTTATCTCTTCCCAATATACATTTAAATTTTCACACTCTATAAATGTGTCCAGTCAGATTTTACATCTTTACTACATCTCCAACAGACTGAAGAAGTCATTTTACTAAACTCAGAGATGTTATAGGGAGCAACAAACATTCTATGTATATATTTCCACATAAAGCTTTCCAGTATAAGCTTGAAGAAGTTTGACTAACTGATTAAAGTAAGAAAGTTTTATTCTTACCACCTGTTGAGTCACTCAGTCCACTACTATCTAAAAAGTTCCAGACTTTTGTATCAAAATTGTCATTATTTATAATTAACCTATATGACTTCGACAAGCTTCCTTCTTTGGTCAGTTTATCCTTGATGATAGTATAGTGGGGGAATAGTGTTCTGTTATCCTTCGCTCATATTATCTACAAGTTAATTTAATTTCTTATTGATACATAATATTCACTGGTTAACAGATTCATCCAGCTTATAATCTTTCATTAGATATTCTGGTGCTTTAGCTTTGCAAAGTTAAAGTTTTAATGGCATCTACATAGTGATTTTGTTAATTGGGTGAAGCCAGTATGGTGGTTATACTGTTTGCTTTCTGCAGCACATAATACTTTCTTCACATTTTGATAGGTTTTGTGGCCAGTAAAGAGTTATATTAAAAAAAAAATCAGGTAGAGCCCCAAAATGGCTGCCTGTATAAACTGAAGCCTGAAGATACTTCTTCACAAATAAATGCGAATATAATGTGTCGATGAGAGTGTGAATTGAGTAGGAGTTTAACAGGCATGCTTTCCTTAGTTTGATTTTTCATTTTCTAGCTATAGCAATCTGATTTTCCATTGTGTGTTTATACAAGCTGCAGCCCTGAATATTTCCTGTTGAGAAAAGAAGGAAGAGAAATAGAACAAATGTTTGTACAAATATAAAACTTCTAAGTGATTTATGTTGTCAATGATCATGAATTAGTTCTTAAAAATAAGTGTTAGCTGGAAAGTAAAATGAAGACACTGCATGAGATGTTTTCTCTTGAATATAACTGGGAAAACTCAAGTTGTACCATTCTCAATGGATAACTTCCACTATTAGTGGTGAATTCCTTTCTGAAAATTTTCAAAACATTGTTCTTTTTCTTGAAAATCTAGAAACAATATGATAAAGCATTATGACAAGTATCCTACTAACAATTCTGATGGCTATTACACCTTTAGTTAAGAGTTCCTTTTTCAAGCAAACCAAGATTTAGGTTTAGCAAATGTTAAATTAGCCTTCCTTGCTTAAATCAGCTTTCTAATTGTTATAACTTCTATTTTTTTTCTTTAACTAATTTGGCAGAAGTAGCTTTTATATCTATGGTTGTAACCTCAGGCAGCTGTATTTTACAGTCATGATTTACTATAATCTTGTCTGAATAACTGATTGATGAAAGCAGATCTTCAGGTCTGGAATGTCATTCCTCTTGCAACAATCATATCACCTTTATATTATAGAGAATATTTTATATTTTTTAATAGCTCATTAAGCAAACAATAATGCCCATCAGGGTGTGTGTCACTGTGTAAATAACACCTGCTCATGGGTGTTATGAGGCCCAACACCACAAGCAGAGGGCCTCTACACCCATGGAAGGGCATTATTTACACAGTAACACATACCCTGGATGGCATTATTGTGCTTAGAGAATGGACTGACTGTACAATTGCTGTTTTACTTATTTATTTTTATTACTGTATTTTTATATATTTTTGATGTGAAACAGTTCCTTCACCTAATGTTTCAAACTTGATATAGTCTATGTTAATTGTGCTGGATGAAGTATTTTGCATCCAAAATATAACACTTTCAAAATATATCCAGATATTTACTTCATTTCTGGTCCCTTACTCCTAAAATGTGTAGTTTGTTTGTCATTGGTGACTGAAGTCACCAAATAATGATATACATTTGAGGTTCAGACTTTATTTCCTTCAGAAAATTCCAGCTAACACAAATCCTATAGTTCAAGTAACTTTGTGATGTCATAAGGGCAATATCTGCCCCTATGTTTGAGCCTTTGTTCCCCTTTTGTCAGGCTTTCTCAAGGTTTTTTGAGCTAAGAGGTCGAGAAGTATGAAAACGTCTTAACTGCTGCAGCTGCTGCCCCTGCTCATTTGCTGTCACTCTTTATACACCCCCCCCCCACACACACACACACACTCCTGCTTTCATACATGCAAGCATGCATACACTCACACATGCAGACAGAAACATAAACACACACACTTTTCTTTCTTTTTTATGTTTCTTTTGCTTTTACACTTGATAAACAGCAAAAGCACTGCTTAGCAAGTTTTAAAATAATGGCTCAATCGATGTCACCCTCACGTTCATGCACTCATACACACACACACATGCATGCACACACACACACACACACACACACACACACACACACACACACACACACACACACTTTTATATTTTTTTTTTTTATTTTATTTTTCTTTCTTTTTTATTTTAAACTATACAGCAAAAGTGTTTTGGCATGATTTGTGGCCATTAACGTTCTTTCAATCTGAGCTCTATGGCAGCTTAATATTTTGCCATGAAGTGGTGGACTCTTTTTAAGCAGGTACTGTGCATTAACACCCTGCTGGAGAACATTCATTCTCCATTCAGAGTGCCGATGTACAAGCCACCCATTCTCAAAAGGCAGATAAAGCACATACACACTAGTTCATATCTGTGAGGTTGGAAATCAGAGCCCCACTAATCCCTTCCAAAATTTTGGCAAAAAAGGAAGCAGCTTGATTAACCAGTCCATGAATGTGAGACAGGGCCTTTACAATTTGGTTAGTTCATTCCATATTGTAAAAATGCTAAGCTATTAGGAACCTCTAGTTTTGTTTCTATCAACTAATTAAGCATCTAGCATACAATGCATTTTGAAAATCCAAGAACTATCCAAAAATGACATAAAAAAATCAGCAATGTGATTCTTTATTGTTGGATGAGCAATAAAAATATGTTAATATCTAGATTTGAATTCTCCACTAAGGGAAAAAGGAGTGCTTTACCCAGTTCTCTAGAAAAATTATGTTACAAATGTTAATTTCATATGAAGTAAATTCAAGGCTTAAAGTTTTACAGTATAAAGTTGGAGGTGGTTGAATAGAAAAAGAAAGTGAAAAACTGCACCTGTAGGATAAGGTGGAGAAATGCAAGAATAACCTTCAGGTATGGTAATAATCTTACTACTTCAAGTTACATACTACTGCCACAACAGTAATATACCTACAAATAACAGGATGGGCTCCAGTCAAACAGGTTCATAGGTCTAAACTAGGCTGACGAGCACTAGGGCCTTTTTAAACCCAGCGGTGCAACCCAAATGTGCCCCACAAGTTATATGTTTTAGACATTTATATAAGGGTGATCGTTGGTTACCACATGATTTTCTAACTGCCTCTGTGCATCAGAGATGTTTGGTGCCAGACCAGGGAAGAATTTTCAATTTCCCATCCAGTGGTCCAAGTTATGCTTAAATAGGTTTGGGGGGACTTTGCTTCACATGAATGGCGAGCCTGTTACAGAGAAAGGGAATTTCTGAGATACATATCTGTCTCTCCAACATGTCCTGTTTATGTTGCAAGCAAAACTTAGGTCTTTAAATCTAGTATTTTTGATGCCGATTGTTTTGCAGTTGTGAAAAGGTTCAGTAGAGCGAGGTTCAGGAATGTCTTGTATACCAGGCATGGACCACCTCTTAATAGTCTGTAGGAGACCAAGTATAGAGATAGGGCTTTGAAGTTATCTGCATAGGACATTGTGCTGGTGCCTTGTAATCTTTTATTAAGGAATCTTTGCAGATGTTCCAGTTGTTGCATATGTCTGGTCAGGTACATACCGAAGGGCTATTATACTCAATGGGTCTGATGAGGGCCAAGTACAGTGGTACAATGACTTCTCTGGACCTAGATCCCATGCATGTAGACAAGCTTCAAATATAGCATCACCCAAATAAGTTTTAATCACGGACTTGTGTGTATGTGTATGTATTTGTATTCACACTGAATTTATGAATTCTTGAATATTTCAGTAATTCTTATGACTGAATAGCAACATGCTCAGTCCAATTTACTGTGTCTTGTTTTTTTGTTTGTTTTTTTTTTAAACTGCAGAAAGTTGTTTTGCAGAAAATAGCCATTCTCTCTGTTGCAGAATCAGTAAAGCACTTTTTCAAAATACAGTGACCTTGTATAAGGCAAACTAAACATGCAGGAATTAGAAAATGCAGCTTCAGCAAGGAGAATGCAGGTGGTGGTGATGCAGACAGCCTTTTAGTCAGTAGCCAGAACTTAAGTGATAACCATGAATTGCCATTCTTAACTTTATTTGGTATATTGAGAAACTTATTCATCTTCCTTTCAGGTAATACTGACCTTGCCCCTCCTTGCTCCCATATAAGTAGTCAGCATAAGGTTGGAGAACACCATTATATGCTATCTATCATCCTGCACTTCTGTAATTTTTTTTCTTTTATGCAGCTTGGCATCTTTTGGGGCATCAATGTGTAGTGGCACCAATGTCCATATCCACATGCTTCAGGGTGTCTGCACTTTAACCATTGCTATATTTTTGAGGGTCAGAGGAAAGTTTATACTCGGCATTGTACACCTGTACCATTCAACAAGAGCAGATGGCACAGAATAAACTTCTCAGTTTATGAATCCTACCCCTTTAGCATCACTTGACACTGCCATCTTCAGAGATGATACTCCATGCTGGGTCAGTATATGCCAACAGTGAAACATGCCCTCTGCAGCACTGGGCTGGGTGTAACAATTCACAACTATGAGTTCCAGTCTGCAGATGCTATTTTTGGTTGGTAGTCGGTATTTTAGTGACAGCACTTTTTGGAATGGGGGAGCTAGCCAATTGCATTTTAACATATTCTACAATAAATAAAACTAATCAAAAATCCATCCTCAACCCCCTTTTCCCATTTTTTTCACATGGGATTGGGGTGACACTTCAACACTGACAATCATCTAGAGCACAGGTTTACACTGCTGAGTGGCTAGTTCTGCCTTGGTAGTTCTTCCACACCATACACTCACACCCACACTCACACCTATGGCCAGTTTAAAGTATCCAGCCACCTACTGCATGTCTTTGGACTGTGGGAGGAAACTAGACCACCTGGAAGAAACCAAAGCGAACACAGGGAGTGCATGCAAACTCCACACAGAAGGCACCCCAGCCCAGAATCGAATCTGGGAGCCTCTTGCTGTGAGGTGACAATGCTTTCCACTGTGTCACTTTGCAAACAAAAGAATACAAAATGCTGTGCACTGTGCCTTTGGCTTGACACCATTTAAAATTTTAGAAATATGTCACTTGATTTTAATTCTTGAACAAGTGTAAGTTTGACTCCTGAAGTGCTTTCTCTTCATTAAATGCAGTTGGAGTATATAATAAGGTTTGCTGCAAAGGTTCAGCCTCAATAAAGCAAAGGGGAAAAAATCTCAGAGACTTTATCCAGTGCCAATGAAAACGAGCCCACTAAATTAATATATATCTGAATGATAGGCTGATATCTATGTATATATTTATTTTATATGTGTATATATATATATATATATATATATATATATATATATATATATAAAAGTGTTTCATTTGTTTTTGTACGTCAGTTAGTTTGCATTTTTTTTACTTTTTCTTTCAATCTGTAATTAATTCTCCAGTAAAATTGCAGAGGAGCACTGTGAATGATATGCATTGTGGCTAACAAGGCTGGTATGTTAACCCCTGTTTGTGCACCCTAAGGAATGTGCAGTCACAGGAGAGAGGAGCAAAGGTTATCCCTGTGGTGATGCAGATATACTCAACAACACCAAGGGAGATGTTAAGGCTTAAAAGTAATATCCTTAGTTCTTTGGCTTTCATCACGATGGCCCCATACAGTATTGGTTATATCCCTCGTATGGGGAATGAGTATCCATAGTCTGATTACAGTGGGCATGATGACCAACATATTGGGAGGCAAAAATGATAAAAGAAAAAAAAATAAAGTCAACCTTACTTGTCAAACTTTTCATGTGGTTTATTTAACTGTTTCTTGTTCAAGAAAATGCAGAAGTAATGATGTGGATTCTATATTATTACAGAAGTGTTAGCTTTTGTTGTTCCAAAACTGCATTCTTTTTTAGTTTACTTGGAATAGCACAATATTTCTCAGCTCTTTTAGGCTCACAGCAATGGTATGCTTCCATGGCAACCTAGTGGTTAAAAAAATGCTGCGTTTGTAGACGATACCTATTTGTCTCCGTTTCATGTTGCAGCTAGTCTGTGGAGTTTTCTTACAAAGATACAGGAGTAATGCAGTTTGTGAGTACATATTTTCTCACTGGTGAAGGCTATGAATTTCTTAGAAATTTCAGAATGGTTCCTATTTTAAAGCGTCTATGCTTCTTCCTGACTTTAATTATATGCCAACCACAACACAAAAGTGTTCCAGCTGATTCTCTGGGTTTGATGGACAGCTTGGGACCACAGCATATTTTGATGATCAAGACCATAAATTCCCACTACGGAAAAATCATCATTTGCCTCAGTGACTTTGATTTACATCTGTGTTACAGAGCCATGAAATTTAAAATAAGAAGCCTTAAATTGCCCTGTAATGCTGTGGGCATAGATGTGTACTTATGATGCCAGTGCGTTCTTGTTGCTCTACCAAACATAATCTGTTTTTAAAGTACCAATCAGTTTTGCACCGTTAACCCTTTGAGGATGCTATTAGCACTGCTGTTCTATTCTGACAGAATTTTAAATCATGTCTTTCAAGGTTATCAGTTCTCATAGTTGTGTATCTAGGTTAGTATACATAAAGTGAAAAACATGATTCACAGCCATGGAATTATCACAACCTTGGACCTATTTTTCTATCAGGTCTCCATTTTATATGAGTGTTAAATATACAGTGCCATTACACTGTTGTCAAACTTGCCGCATTCACTTTGTAAGTGTTATTGGAAGAAATGTTGCACTTCTTAGAATTTAAAATCAAAACACTTCAAGTATTTTAGTTGGTTTATTAATCCCAGTCTTTGGCAAAAACTTAATTAGAATCTTAACTCTGTATTTATTGTTTGGATGTGAAAAACATTGTGTTTGGGGAGGGGTTTGTATCAGTTCACTTCAGGGTAGACTCAGTTCAAAGGATATTGTTGAAAATATAGAACTCTTCAAAGACTAGTTACTAGTACTGGTAAAGAAAGTTTTTTATACATATTGTAAATAGTTTAAATTTTGTTTGTTCTTTAAATCTGTGATTCATCATATTTCTACATTGTATCATGTTTTAAATTCTTTTTTGTAATTTTTAATTTTTTTCAAAATTTTAGTAAAAATATTTCAGAAACAAATGGTGAAGAAAGATGATATTATGACAAATACCTGCCAAACTGAGTCGCTGATCACAAAGACTCTTAGCTTTAGGTCCAGCCACTAGAATATTTCCTTTAATTGTTCTTCTAG
Source organism: Protopterus annectens (assembly GCF_019279795.1). NCBI lineage: Eukaryota > Metazoa > Chordata > Ceratodontiformes > Protopteridae > Protopterus > Protopterus annectens. The sequence goes on from NC_056742.1 coordinate 164,290,302, forward strand.
GAACAGCACAGGGTATGACTACTTAGGGGTTACTAGTGATGTGGAATAAATATAGTTTTAATCCATTTTTTGTTAGCTTAATGAAATATTTGTTATCTACAGCTGTGAGCCTGAGCTCCATAAGCCATTATCAAACGCAAAGTAAGACAAGTCTTTGAAAGTGCTAATCTAATCCACTCATACATAGTAATTAGCATTGAAGATTCTATTTTTATTGTCCCAGATAATAGGGATATTTTGTCTATTACTTTAATCCATCAATAGCATTTGTGCCAGTGTTGAAGATGTGTCATACCCAAATATTTGTATGAATAACTGCACCATAGACCTTCAGTACTAAGGCAAAGTGACAGTTTTAATGTATGTTGTTTATCCTGTGATGGAATTTCCACTGTGCTTAAAAAGGACCCTGGTTCTTGACAGAACTGGAACCCTTAGTTCTGTGAAACACAACATTTAGTAGAAAAGACCCAGAAATCACGCACTGAATAATGTGAGAAAATAGCACCCCATGTGTGTGTGTGTTAGTGTGTGTGTGTGTGTGTGTGTGTGTGTGTGTGTGTGTGTGTGTGCGCACACATGTGTTTATGGGGATGTGTGTGCCTGTGTTTATGTATGTGATGACTTACAGAACACTAATATACTGAAAGTAACAATACTGAATAGAAAATCCTGAACTGTTAAAATGTTGAAATGCTACAAAATACCACCTAATCGCATAAATATTATACATGCACAGAGTGCACCAGTGTGTATCCAGTTAACAAACAATCTCACTCCACTGTTTATTAATCTCAGAAATGAGTGCTAACATGAGTCCTCCAGAAGGCAGGGAGCAAGTCTAGGCATTTTGATTTCAACTTGTTAGCATTTCAGCATTTTTGACAATTGAACATTGTACATTCAATATTCTGCTTTTTAGTAAGTTGACATGTGTGGCGGGTCCCTACTCCAGGCCAGCAATGAAGGAGGCTCAGTCCTCACCACTGACTCCAGTGAGGGATGGTCCTTATGAGCAAAGATGGGTTCTCACAGTAATTTCAGATGCAGCTCCCTGCTACAAGCACAATTTCCCTTAAGAGCACACAGGGAGCATGCTCCCGACCTGGGTCTAGACTCTCTTTCTCTCTCCAGGCCCACAAAAAACTCCACACTGACCACTTTTGGAGCTCTGTGTCTCTGTTTCCAGTAGCTGACACACACTTGGATATTTGAGTTTCACACACACATACATACCTGGGAAAAGCTGGCACAGATTTACTAGCTGTGCCTCTTTCTGCCCAGACTCTGAGGTAATCACACTGCCACCCATCAGCTACCCTAAGGCTCTTAAAAAGGATATCCAATTATGCTGTGTAAAAGTATTAATAATACAAATGGTATGGTGTGACTAAAGCAGCAAGGCTTTCAGGAGTGGCCACAGTGTCACTAAAACAAACATAAGTGCTGTCAAGATGTTAAAAGTATTCTCTAAAGGACAAGCTGCAATGACATATATTAAAATATTTAATGATAAATAAAACAAAAAACAGGAGAATACTGAATGCAATAAACATCAGAGCTTCAACCACAGAGATATAAAAAATAATAATACATTTGGATAGTTTCTCATGGATGGAGAAAACAATATTAAACTATTCTCACTAAATGTCCCTGACTGACCAAAGAATTACTGTTCCCTGACTACTTACTAAAGCAAGGCAAGCTGATATGTGCTGAGTGTCTTACCACAGCAAAAGCCATATGATGTATTTATTTGTCTATGTGGATGTGTGAGAGATATATCCTGTCAGAAATCTTTCTTGTCAGGTTCCAAAGTGCTGCTGCAAGGGTTCCAAAGAAAGCAGATGCTGGTTAGAGGATGACATCACCTCTGGTCACCTGACTGATACAACACACACACACACACACACACACACACACACACACACACACACACATACATACACAGCTTTGCTAAGATCTGTGGCAGCATCTGAAAGCTATAACACAATTTCAAACTTTCCACTTTTCCTGGATTCTCTGATAAACATACACATTTGATCAGTTACAACAATACAACCTAATATACATGCATGCATTCTTTCTGTCCAGCAGGAACTACTGTTGATGCATTTTTAACACAGGTAACTTTAGAAATGTATTTTTAACTCAAGCATCTGTACAAATCAGTGTGATAGTCACATGACATAAAGTTCTTTACAAAACTCCAGCTAGCTATGCTGACATATGTACACATGTACTGCCCTACTCTTCTTGGCACAGATGGCACTAACTTATAACATCAAAACATGAACCATAACCACTGTCTGGCTAAGTGACTTGCTCAGAATCACACAATAGTCAAATTGAGACCAAAGGAATCAAACCCAAGACTGCACTATGAAGGTCATTAGCAGCTCATAGCCGTAAGTCCGTGCCCTGAACTGACAGAAGATTATGCATCCTCCATAGTGAAAGAATGTCTTAGCCTGATTCTTAGCAATTTTAAGATGGAAGTCATAGTTATGGGACGTGTCAATAAACAGTAGTATGAAACCAGTAACATGAGGTGAAGTAATTAATCTTAATCTATATGACCTTTCACAGACTATTGCCCTCTGGGAAAAAAAAAAACATTACAAGGACTATAATATCACTGGACTAGATTAGTATTAGTTCTCAGAAAAACATTAGGCATTAGGCCTGTTATCTTCAGTGATCATTCCTAACTCTTGTAGTTTGAGACCATGCAGTCTTGCTTCATCAGACCCAGTCAGCATAAATGAAAAACACCAAAGATTTTGTATCCAAACACTACATCTCCCCATAGATAACAACTGGTTCACTCTTCTCTCAATGTCCAGCCTTGACAAAATTATTAGGTATTTTAATACACTCTTTGTGAAAATCCAGAATGCCATAATACTATTTAGAGAAATGAAACTCAAAAGAATGTTCGCAGTCTTGCACCATGCACCTAAGAGACATGCCCCTGTGAGGGACACATGACAAACAAAAATGTAGAATCTCTGATACTTTGCCATACCCTCACAAATACATGTGCATTCTTACTCATTATAATGAACTTTATTTTTTAACATGTATTGGAATTACTGAATCATTACATTAAAAATAACAACATCATGATAGTTAATGGCTGGTATTTCAGCATTTCACTTCTTTTCATTGCTTCTGTTTTATGAAGCTTCAGCAAATACATCACCTTCTGCAGTAGGACAGTATTCTCTTTATCTGCAATTATAAAAATCAGGATCTCTATCTCAGTCTCTCTCTAATCAGTAATATACCTCGCAACCCAGTGGCAGATTTAGGCAAGGGTGCAGGGGTGAGCACCGGCCCCTTTTTTTACACTTTTTTTTTTTTTAAATCAGATACATCTTCCCAAAGAACCCTGCCACCAAACGCACCAAATACATCAGAGATGTGATTGGAGGTTGCAGTCAGATGATGTTTTTTATAACGATCCTCCTCCAACTGCATCTCTGTTGTAATTTTAGGCGAGTTGGTGAGAACTGTGATATCGGTGAGTAAAAGTTAACCCTTTGTCAGAAATTTAATTTTAAAATAAAAATACAGTGGGACTAATAACTTTGAAACAGCTCTTAAACAGTGAGGGCGTGATCTGCATTGAGGTAATGCTAATTCTTGTATTTTATTGACTTACCAATTTTCAAGGTGCCAAAAAAAGCAGTACAGTTTCCTCCGGCAGAGTATTATGTGCAGTCCTCTGTATTCTTTAAATGTCCATGGATAGTGATTTTCTTAGTTCTCCTCTTAAATAATGTTACATATCCATTTTGAATTCCATCCATCAGGTAGCTATCCAAACACTTAACAGTACTGAGGCAAAAATCATGTGCTGTACTAAAACATTCCAGTGGTGTGGTGTCAGTGGCCTACTGCGAACTTCTAGGTATTGTTTAAACCAATAAAGTTAAGTAGGATGCTTGTTGTGAGGCAGGGTGAATGCTGGTGCTAAGTAGTAGCAAAGTTTATTATCTATGTGCCAAGTGTATTCCTTTTTACCTTATGATCTCTGTAACAGTTTGGTCCAGCAATTCGCTGGTACCAGCAAGGGTTACAGGGTGTGGCGCCGTGAAAAATTATAATGCAAGCGATTAATGTTTATATGGACAGCTGATCCTTATTGTTCTTTTTTGTAGAGTAAATAAAGTTCGATATGTGGGAGGTAAGTTAAAAAACAAATGTCATGAAGGTCACATAACTAAAGTAAAATGCTTTTGGTTAGGTTATTAAGATGCTATTATAGAATATTGTGTCAGTTATTTGAACTGAAGCCCAAAGACAGGGTTTATATGTTTATGAATGTAAATGTGTTTCCCTATTTTTTTTCTCAGTGCGGAATTTTCAGACCTGATAGTCTTTGTCTTCAACTGAGAATTTGTTAATTTATACCTGAATAAGAAAATACATAGTTTGACTTGAGCTGAACTACCTATTGAGAGACTTCGTAACTGCAGTCAAAAACTGGCCACAGTGTCAATTAAATTCAGTTTTATTTAGAGCCAAAGTAGGTTACAAGACACACAGACTGGCCGACTTTTCAAACAACAGCCCTGATCCATCCATTCACAACCCTCTTTTTTTCCCCGCTTGTGCACATTGTGTTGGGATGTCAGTTCAGCAACAGCCCTGGTGTTCTTAGTAAAATGAAATGATGATTTAAAATATAATTGAAATATAAAAGAAAAATATATAATTGAAATAGATGTAAGGAAAAGAGACAACACTTGAGAAATAATAATAAAAGATTAACTTATTTTACAAGAGTGGTATGCACAGTAGCCAGTAACAAGTGACAGTGAATATGTATTTTAAATGGGTGGTGTTTAGTTTAAAGTTTCTAAATAATACAAGAATGTTGTTTGTATACATAACTGTGTAGCTCCCCATTATGTGAAAGTTTTACTAAATGCGTCTAAAAAGCTCACGTCATGGTTAATAATGTCATAATTAAATGAGTATATTGATGAATTGACATGATTCTGTATTTACAATGGATATTTGTTAAAAATATTATTATTAAACATGTGACAGACCCTTTAATGTGGAACATGCAGTTTAAATGAAATACAAGCTATTAGCTGTTGGAGGTTAGGTTAAGAAAAAATGGCAGTGATGGGAGGGGGGAGGGGGTGGACTGGAAAGGGAATGAGGTTTTCATTAAACAGAGGCGAATATTGAAGTCAAGTAGCTGATTGGGATTTGTAGATGTCTTGGGGATGGTAACAAAGGCAGAGTTGGAAGAATAGATGAAGGGGGATGGGAAAGTAAGGTCAAAGTTTTATTGCTTTGGAGGTGGTTGATAATATTCGCTGGCATGGATTTTGTATTGCTATGGAACTTCTGCAATGGATGCCAGGTGTGAGGTGAATGTGTTGTGCCTTTGATTGCTCGGATGTGTTTTTTGATAATGCAGAAATGAGTGCTGGGCAGTAGTTAAGGAAAAGGTGGTTGTATATGTGAATTGATAGGAACTTAATCAGTGACTGCTAATCATTTATGGTTCTTAAGCATCTTGGAGTACATTTACCATACAAAGTAAGAAATACAGAATGTTTCAGTGGTGGTATAGAGCTTATGTGATGAATGGTATGTCTGAGGTGACCATGTTGTGTCTTTCGGTGAGTTTCTGACCTTTTTTATGATAGTGCAGAGGAAAGAGCTGAGCGATAGTTATGGAACATGAAGTTTGCATATATAAGAGCTTAATAAGTGATTGGTATTCATTTTAATGTTGTTAGGCATTTGCAAGTGTATTTAAAGTACAGAGTAAGAGATTCGGTTTTGAATTGTTTGAAGGCACCTATTGGAATGTGTAGCAGAGAGAATGAGCTGGGGAAAGGTTTGATAGCATGATACATTGGGCAAAAATTTTATTTTGCTCTCTTGACTAAAAACGTGTTTTATGGCATAGCCTACTTTCATTTGTTGATTTATTATGTTAGTTAGCCAGAAGATATAGCAAACCTACTGGCTGACAAATTCACCTACAACTTTACCCCTCTCTCCCCCTCAATCTTCCCTCAGAAATACCATCTAATATAGCCCCCCATGCTATCACTAGGTAACAGGTCTTCAATGCTCTCTCTAAGGCAAAGAACACTGCATCAATGGATCCAGACAATATCCCAGGATGTCTTTTAAATACATGAAACATGACCTATTGGGGCCTCTGGAATTGCTATTCAACTATAGCCTCCACACAGGTTTTGTACCACATGAATGGAAAACAGCAACAGTCATCCCTCTGCACAAAGGTGGACCATCTACAGACCATGGAAATTAGACCCATAAATCTCACTAGTCTTATATATAAAGCAATGGGAAGAATTATCATGGACATGATCAATAGTGATATAGTAAACCTCCAGACACTGGATCCAACCGAGTTTGGTTTCATCAAGGGCAGATTACGCCTACTCAACCTGGTGGACATCTTTGAGAAGGTCACCAAAGCAATGGATGAGAGCAAAATGGTTCACACTATCTACCTTGACCTGGCCAAGGCATTTGACACAATACTTCACTCAGGCATTGTTTATAAACTCAAAAGGTTAGGTAAAAACTCATATGTTATCCAGTGGATAGCCAACTGGCTCACAGACAGGACCCAGGAAGTTAGAATTGGGGAGTCCACTTCTACGAAGAGGCCAGTCACAACTGGAGTTTCCTCAAAAATCAGTCCTTGGACCCCTCCTTTTTGGAATTTACTTCTCTGAAGTTGAGGCCAATGTCAGTGGTCTCTAGCTGACAAAATGATGCAGATGATTGTAAATTAGGAGCTGTTATTGAATCCCACATTGACACAAATGTTCTCCAGGAGGAACTGACACAAACAAGTGGTATCAGAGCCATGGACTAAAACTAAATGTCAAGAAATGCATAATCGTATCCTTCAGGAAGTTATCCACCCCTGGTAACTATCATATTGACAACATACCCCTTAGAGTTGACCGCACTAGTCAGGGACTTAGGGACACACATAGATAGCAATCTAGCCTTTGACTATCACTATCCTACAGTAGTGAGGAAATTCTTCTATGTTGCGAAACTTATAAACAAAGGTATGGCATCCAAGTCCAATGAAGTAATAGTTCCACTGTATTCAGCTTTCATAAGACCTTTTGACTACAGTGCCCCCTTTGGTATGTACCTAACCAGGCATATTCAACAACTGGAACACCCACAGAGGTTCTTCACTAAAAGATTACAGGTCTTAAGTAAATGTACTATGCAGACCACCTCAAGGCTCTATCCCTGTATTATGTTTCCTACAGGTTTTTGAGGGGAAAACTATGCCTGGCATATAGGGCATTGTCAGACCCCATTCTGGCTCCTGCATATATGCAAAACAAACAGCACCAGAACTACTGGTTCTAAAGACTTAAACCTTGCCTGTGATATAAATAGGACCTGCTGGAGAGACAGGTATGTATCCCAGAGGTTATCCCATCTGTGCATGTACTGTGTGCTGCACAGGAATTACCTGTTTCTACTACCATATCCACAGCAAGATGAAGTGCAACTGAATGTAAACTGATGTCTTTCCACACGTCAGAGCTACTTAAGGTGATCTTTTCACAACCACCAAACCTATTGTCCCACTTTCTCACTTCCAGCCTGGTAATCAACTAACCAGACTGTGCCCCCCCCCTCCCTTTTGCAAATTCCTGGATCCACCACTGCAACCATCCATCCAGATTTTCACAGAATGTCCAGATTTTTGCCTCATATTTTTGGTCTGTTCCTCATAAAATGTGTGTTTTTCTGGCAAATATCTGTGATGACCTGAGGGTTGAAACCTCTAACTAATGAGATACATTTGAGTTTTTAGACTTTGTATTCTTCAGAAAATGCATGCTAACACAAACCCTGTTATTCTAGCATCTTTCTAAGTTTATAAGAGCACTATGTAAAATGTCTCCCTATTTTTGGGCATTTCTCCCCCCATTATGTCAGCCTTTGTCCAGATTCCTTGCACTAAGAGGTTGAGAGGTATGCCCAGTAAATGTTCTTTTCTAAAAGAATGTGTTACAATTTTTCAACAAAATGTTTATCACGTTTATGTGGTTCTATTTCTTTCAGATGTTTATTCTGACACATTTTACATACATTTCTATATTAAGCTCATAGCTGAAGACTAAAAAGTGTTTCCATAACTGAAAAGTTTTAAATGGAATGCATATACATTCTGCCTCAATAGTCATTGTTGATGGGGCAACATTTTGGATTTCATTGAGAGACAATGCTTTGCAAGTTTTGAAGAAAAATGCTATAAAAAATCAGAGCCAGTCAACCAGTTCTAGAAGTAAATAAAAGGAATCATGAAGATAAACATGATCAATGTTTCCCCTCATACCCCACCCCTGAGATCAATTTGCAACAAATCCTTTTAGCACTCCAAAATAAAAAAATAAAAATAAAAAAAAAACTTCCATGGGTCCTGACAAGATCCTTGGATGTCTTCTGAGAAGTGTAAAGTCTCAGTTAGGGACCCTCCCCATCAACCCTTTATCCTGTCTCTCCACTGGTTATGTCCCCAAGGAGTGGAGAAAGGCAGTTGTTGTGCCACTGCATTAAAATGGTCCCTCTATCGACCCTGGGAATTACAGGCCTATTAGTCTTACTGGTATTACTTGCAAGGCTTTGTGTGTTTTATAGATGTTAAATTAACATTGATATAGGTGACCATATATCCCTGGATATACATCAGTTCAGCTTTGTAAAAGACAGTTCATGCCTGCTCAACCTGATTTGGTTCTTTGAAAGAGTTACTATGGCCATGTGTAAGGTACATACAGTCCACATTGCTTTTCCAACACCTTTGGTTAACGAACCTTTGGCACTATCCCCCATTCTTAGGTTATTGACAAACTCACAACTCAACATTAACCCATGCATAGTTCACTGGATCTGTAATTGGCTGTCTAACAGAACCCACAGTGTTAATGTTGAGGGTTGTTGCTCTAGACAGCAAATAAAACTAATGATACCCAACAAGGTTCTGTTCTGGGTCCTCTCCTCTTTGGTACCTATTTCTTTAATATAAAAGCCAATATCAAGGGACTCTGGCTAAGTTTGTTGGTGATTGTAAACTGGGGTTGGTTATCAAAGTGCATTCTGATGATATTCATTCTAGGACTGGACAAGACATATGCTTGATGTATTAATTAAGGGCTTCACCTTAACATCAACAAATGCAGCATCTTTTAATTTTGTAAATCTAGCATCATTACTGCTTATTATGTAGATAATGTTCAACTTAAATTTGACACAGTCATCAGGGACTCAGGTGCATATGTTGATAACAGACTCTGTTTTAAACACCATGTCTCTGAGATGGTTAGAAAATCCTTCTGCGGAGTTTCTCAATGGCATCTCCTCAAAGCCCAAAGAAGTTATAATCTCATGTTATTCATCCTTTGTTAGGCCCATCATTGAATATAATGTGTCCTCTGGAATATGTCTCACCAGGCACTTAAACTAGCTTGAGAGACCTTAATGTTTCCTCACCAAAAATATGTTAGGCCTCTGATAGAATAAAAGCTCTCACACTTTATTCTGTTTCATACTGACTTCTGAGGGTTGAGCTCTGCTTAGCCTTCCATGCTATGAATGACTCAGCACTCTTTGACCTCCTTCAACTAAATAGAACAAGTGCTAAAGTAATCACCTATTCTAGAGACCTAAACTTACACTGTCATATCAACCAGACTAAATGGAGTGACAGATACCTAACCTAATGTTTATTCCTTTCTGGAATAAACTGTCCTTACTTATCAAACAGAATATTTCTCTAGTAACCTTTAAAACCAATCTGGGTGACTGGATGGGTGATCACAAATTTTCACAAGGAATATGTGTAGAAAGTTTACTTAATAGAGGACACTGCAAGATTCCCACCAGTACTGGGCGATGTGGCTGAGCTTCTTTGGGCACATGCTTAGTCAAAACTATAAGCCTGTGCTGTCTAATAAATAGCTGAACTTTGAAATTATCTGTATGTTTATTAATAGACGCACTGCAAAATTTTAGTTTGTTAGTGATATTATTCAGTTTGGAAGTGTTGCATCATTCTTGTTGGTTAATGTAAATGCCTCTATACAGTATATATAGTATTTAGTTTATTTATACAAATTACATTAAATACACAATATAGTCTGAAATAATATTAAATTGTATTAAGTAGGTTAAGGTTTTTAAATGTTGTTTTTAAGAACATAAATTGAAATGGAAAAGGTGGAGGGGAGAATGAATGGCTAACTGCAGATAATGTGATTCACTGGTTTTGCTTGAAGATCTCAAACATGGAGGAGTAACTCATAGTTAGCTTGTAAGAGGTACTACTAGATATGAATATTGTAGAATAACAGATGTGTTGTACCTCCAAGATCTGTCTACATATAAATACCAAGCATGTGTTAGCTTCAGTGCCATTTTGAAGCTGCACCCAGAATGTTAACATCCATGTGCATGATAGCTAGTTTATTTATAAGTTAAAGTTACTTAACCTCATTTATGATGTGCTTGTATACAACAAAGCTGCTTGAACAAGAAGCCACAATGCTTACTTGTTTTATCCTGACCTGGCGAGTGGCATGGTGTCAGAACCAGGATTGCAAAGGCTATTCTTCAGAGCCATGAGGTGCAGAGGTAATGGCGAAGGCAAACTAAAAGAACCGAGAGAAAAAAAGGGCCAAAAAGAAGTTAAAGGTAAAAAGGACACACATGAATAATTTATTTATTAAAAGAGGTTAAACGGACCATTACCAGGCCACAAAACGAATTGTTAAGCAAACAAATAGCACAGAAACATTTATTAAGCAAACGAGAAATATAAAGCAGCTCATTAATCAGACGAAATATTTGAAACTAAGCTATTTGATAAAACGAGCATTAGGAAAGTATATAAAGGGTTCAGAATTGCCTCAGAATTCTAAAACAAGCATGCTTAAAGTAAGATGAGCATGTTTACAGTTAAAACAAGCAAAAGAAAGTATAATGGGCATGAAAAGAGATTAAATTAGCAAAACAAATATAACACAAGGACATAAAAGGCACATTAAGAGATTTAATGAGCAAAATGACTATAATAGAAGGGGCAGAAAAGGGCACACTAAGTATAAATAAAGTAAAGGCAACTGCATGTGTTTTAGCAAATGACTGTGTTTTGGCACAAATTACTACTTTGCATTGACTAAAGCCTTGAATAGCATAACTAGAGTTGTTCAAAGTATCTCAAAGTGTGTAAAAGTGCTTACAGTGTGTGATTATTGCTGTGCATTTATTCTGAAGAGTTCATTTGTGTGCATAGTACAACTGTTTCGTAAAGTGCAGTCAAGTGCAGCCATTTCAAAATGTTTCTTATGCAAGGATGTGTTTGTTCACAGAGTGATGCCATTACAGAGTGTCTCCTGCACTATACAGAGTTGCTTGACAAAGTGCAGCCATTTTGGGGAAATTTCAGTGTGCTGTGTACTGTTTATTCGCAAAGTACAGTTATTTTGAGGTGTTTCTCACACTGAGCTTTTCCTGCCCACTACATTTGCAAATTGTAATTACTTTGAGGCAATACATTCGCAAGGTGTCATTACTTCAAATCCGTTCAGTCATAGAGTGTCATTACTTCAAGATAGTTTATTCGCAAAGGACAGTTATTTTGAAGTGTTTCTTGCCATCAGCTTCTATTGCTCAGTTTATTCACACTGTGCAGTTGTTTGAAATGTTCCTTAAAATGATGAATGACTAGGGTTGCCATCGTTGTGGCTAAAACTGGAGTAAAGCCACACCCCTCACATCACCAGTAACCCCGCCCACCCCCACCCCTCTTCCGCCTATATTTCACCCATTTTGTGACATCACAATGACATCACCTAGTGGGGAACGCCCTCTTTTTCCATTCCTACTGCCTGTTTTCAGCTGATTTACTATACTTTTCTGTAAAAAAGCATAGTAAATCAGGCAATTTACAAACTCCAATAGTCTGTTTCCTTTTTTGAAACAGAATACCAGAGTTTGTACAGTGTTTTCCGGACTACTGGAGAATCAGTTTGATTTCCCAATAGTCCGGAAAAAAAAAATGGAGGGGTGGCAAACCTATGAATGGCTTTGGCAGTAAAATGTTGATAAATGGCTAAGCAATTACAAGATAAAGGCTCATATGGTAAAATAATGATGATAAATTACTTTAACATTAAAGCCTTTACAAGATAAATGGCTCATATAGTAAAATAGTTTCAAGGGAAGTGGGTTTTACAGTAAAGAGATTTCAAAGTGTTACAGTGCCCAGGAAACTTATTTCATGAAATTCAGTTATACAAAGGCTCGTTGTGTTGTTACAAGTACTGACATAAATGTCAAGCACATGTATAAGTGTATGTATAAGTGTGTGTGTTTGTGCATATTTGCAAGACTTTTCACTGAGATATATCAAAATGGCAGATTGATTTCACAAGCCACAACCACTTGTGTTTGATCAGAATATTGCAGAGAACTGGAGAATATTCGAGCAAGAATATGATATATTTATACAAGAAGCTTATTCTGATAAAGATGCACATACCTGGGCATTCATTTTGCTGAAACTAGCAGGGTCAGAGGCTATTGAAAGGGAGCGTTCATTAGTCTATGCACCAACAGTGTATGAAGGTGAAGGAGAAACTTGTGTTGTTGTGCCAGCTGAATCAAATGAAGACCTGAGTGTTAAAGCCCAAATTCAGAGAAATGTGTAACCCCCACACTAATGTTACACTAGAGAGGCATTTGTTTTACCCAAGACATCAAAAGCAAGGGGAAGCTTTTGCAGCTTATATTACTGACCTGAGAAACAAAGCAAAAATGTGTAGGTTTGGTGATTTAAAGGATGAATTGATAAAGGACAGACTCGTGAGTGGTATTAATTATGGTGCTCTGAGAAAGATTTTGCTTCACGACAGTGATTTAACGCTGAGTAAAGCCATTGACATTTCTCAGATTCATTAAGTTACAGAAAGGCACACAAATATGCTTGCTAGTGATAAGAGTATGGTTTCAGTTGGCTCCAGAGCTCATGTAGACAGCATGCAGTATGTGACAGGCAAAAGTAGGCCTAAGCACATGGCAGTAACAGCCCCTGTATGACTTCTGGGTAAAACCCGTAGTCTCCTAGCTCATTCCAAGAACAGTTCAGTTAAATGATCATGCTCAGTGCAGGACCAAGGGTATCTAGTGCAAATCAGATGTTGCTCAGTACAGCATACATCAGCAAACCCAATTCAAGCTTTATTGTTAACTGTTACAATTGTGGTGCCAACCATGAGTCCAGAAGAGAAATGGTGCATGGCATTTGGTCAGCAATGTCATAAGTTTAAAAAATGGAACCATTTTCAAAGATTTTGTAAATTGAGTAAGCCTCACACAGTTAAAAAAGAAGGGTCATTCCAAAAAGGAAGTTGATCAAATAGACCTGCAACAGTCTGCTTTGTATGTAAATGGTGTGTCAGCAATTGGTGAAAAGATTGATGCAGTAGATTTATTGGCAAGAAATGAAGTGTTTTGTACTGTCCAGATCAATGGTAAATCCACCAAGCTTAAAGTAGACACTGGTTCAAAGTGTAATGTCATGTCTACAGATACTTTTGAAAGGGTCAGAGCTGGTGAACAACTAAATGTGACGAGTTGTACAAAACTTGTAGCTTATGGAGGTGAAGACTCAGTAGTGCTTTCCTGTTATGTGGCCAAGAGTTGTTATAGCCTATTGCTCTGTGTGGTTCAAAGACCTGTGCAGTCATTATTGGGTCTTAGAGACAGTTTGAAAATGAATCTGCTTTCTTTTACCAAAGAAGTTCATTAGATAAGCACATGTTCTAGCTCCAGCTTCACCAATACTATTTTTTCAGAGTATGCTGATGTTTTTGATGACAGATTGGGCAAACTTCCAGTTGTGTACTCCACAAAATGAGACCCAGAAATTAGTCCAGTGGTCAGACCAGCAAGAAGAGTTCTGATAGCTATGCAGCATAAGGTCAAACCTCAGCTGGACAAAATGGTGCAACAAGGTGTAATTTGTTTGGTTACAGAACCTACTGAATGGGTATCATCCATGGTAGCAGCTCATAAAAAAGACTCAGATGAAATCAGAATATGTATTGACCCAAGAGATTTGAACAAAGCATTGAAGAGGTTGCATCATCCCAAGCGTACAGTTGAAGAGGTTGCAGCCCTGATACCCAATGCCACTGTTTTTTTCTGTAGAACCAAAAGGGAAAAAGCAAACCACAAAATCTGAAAAGTCTGGCAGATCAGGTTACAACAAGCACAAAATCCAAAGCATGATGATGAAAAACAAAGGTTTTTAATGTAAAAAAATATTAAAGATGTAAGTGCTTTCATTTAAAACAGTGTAAACTTCTTCAGACAAAGCTGTAGGACAAGGCAAACATTTAAATAATACACAGATGCATCTATTTGGGCACAGGGAAACAACTAGCACAAATCTGACTTAAAAATTAGCCCTTTAGTCTCACAATTCATACTGTTGAATGTGTGTTAAAATACAATATTTAAAAACATTATGTTAAAACATAGCAAATAGCAAAAGCGGCCAAGCGAATTCTTTCCCAGGGAAAGAATTTGCTGAAAAGCCGCTTCACTATTTTGCCTTTTCGCACTTTTCAGTTTGACAAAGATGCATTTGACAACCTGCGTCTGCGACAGCATAATTGGGAGCCTTGAACACTTACCCAAAAAACTTACACAGACTTACCCTGTCTGAGATGCAATATGCTCATACTGAGAAAGAACTTTTGGCAATAGTGTTTGCATGTTCCAAGTTTCATGATGATATCTATGATCAAGAAATCCAAATTGAAACTGATCATCAACCTTTAGTTACCATTTTAAATAAGCTTATGCATTCAGCTCCAGTGAGATTACAAAGAATGATGCTCAAATTGCAAAAATACAACTTCAAAATGGTCTATATGAAAGGCAAACTTCTTTATATGGCTGATACCTTATTCAGAGTGCCTAGAAATACAATGGAACAGCTTCACGTAGATAATTTTGACTTTGATGTCATGGAAGTGCTTTATTTTTCTACCACAAGGCTTGATGAGCTACAAGATCATACAATGACTGATCCAGTTGTGCAGAAGCTCAATTATTATATCAGTGTTGGATGGCCGTCAAAGCAATCTAGTGTATCACCAGAAGTGCAATCTTACTTTCCTTATAGAGACGAATTGTTGATGGAAGATGGCACTATTTTCAAGGTCCTAAAATTGTTGGTCTTGCTTTCTTACAACAAGAATATATTCAGATTTTGCATTGTGGTCACCCGGGTTCTGAATCTACTAAGAGAAGAGAGAGAGGACCAGTGTTTTGGAGTTCTCTAGTGAAAGACATTGATAGCGCACTTTCTTCCTGTTCAGTATGTAATAGTACTAAAGCATATTTGCAAAGAGAGCCACTTCAGCTAAGTCAAATTCCTGATCTACCTTGGTCAATTGTAGCTACTGACATATTCGAGTGGAACAATCAACATTACTTAGTACTGGTAGACTCTTATTCAAATTAGTTTGAGATTGCTCTACTACCTAATTTAGCTTCCACTACAGTGATTACTAAGTTGAAATGCCAGTCCATGGCACTCCACAGAAATTAATCTCTGACAATGGTATGCAGTTCACCAGTCAATTGTTTCAGAAATTTGCCAGAAAATGGGACTTTTTACATGTAGATTCATAGGTGTGTACTAGGCTAATGGCCCTTGGGCCTTTACAAGCCTAGCCATAGGATTACCCTGGCATAGTGCCAGCTGACCTTAGTTCCCAGTGCCTCTGTCAAGTAGAGCCACTGGAGTTATCCCCAGGGTGAATTTTCTGTTTCCCATCCACTCATCAAGATTTCTCTTGAAGAGGGTCAGTGAGGTGCTCTGCTTGACATGTATGGGAAGTCTGTTCCATAGCATGGGCAGTCTCTGAATTATGAACCTGTCCCTTCATCATGTTCTGTTAATTATGGTAATGAGGTTGAGGTCTCTGGAGTGTGTGGTGTGGAGGGATTGGGATTTCTTTAGATGTAGCATTTCTAACAGAGCTAGGTCAGAAATGGCTTTGTAAGTCAAGCAGAGATCGCCTCTAAGTAGGTGATATGAGACAGAGAATAGTTGGAGTTTTTTGAGTCTGTCCATATAGGACAAGTGTTTTAAGGCCTACGATCCTCTTTGTGAGGTACTTTTGCTGCCTCTCCAGTTGTTGCAGGTGTCTAGTGAGGTACATACCAAATGGGGCATTGTACTCGATGACTGGCCTAATGAGGGAAGAGTAGAGGGAGACAATGACCTCTTTCTTCCTGGATGTAAAACTCTTAGTAATGAGATGTGCCACATAAAAGGACTTTTTGACCACAGTGGCAATGTGGTGATCAAAAGAGAGGTTGCTGTCAACCTGTGTTCCCAGATGTCTTATAACACCTTCTGTGTTCAGTGGACTACTATCAATGTGGTAATTCATAGGAACCGGGTTTTTCAAAAAGGGGATGACGACACATTTTTTGGCATTGAGCTTAAGGTCATAGTTCTGACACCAGTCATTGGTCTCAGTGAGGCCATTCTGTAGGATGTCAACTTCACTTGGGGAGTTAATAATAACTCCCAACTTGCAATCATCTGCGGACTTTGTCAGCCAGAGTCCCTTCGTGTTGGCCTGGACTTCAGAGAAGTAGATACCAAACAGGAGTGGATCCAGGACCGTACCCTGTGGGACTCCACTCATGACTAGTCGGCAGTCTGACTTGGAGTCAGCTACTTTCACACTGTGGGTTCTATCTGTGAGGAGTAAATTCCAAATACATAAACTACACCAAAAAAATTTACCAACCTGTATTGGTAAAAAGACAAAGGGAGAACCTTTAGTCTTATAATAATTGTTAGTACTTTAAAAATATTTTAATTGTAATATAGAAAGGCTGTCTGAATATCTAAAACTTTTTATATCTTATGTATTCTCTATATAATTTATGTCATCCATATGTGCACATCTTTTATTGTATGTATATATATATATATATATATATATATATATATATATATATATATATATATATATATATATATATATACACATATGAATTTTAGGTACTGTTGTTTTAAAAGCAATAATTGTTAACAATTAATGATAGGCTGGCTGTGACATGTGATTTTAAATGTGCCCTATTTAAAAGTGAAAATGAAATGTAGTGTTTTATGTACTGATGAAGGGTGGTTAGCCCGAAAGATTTGCATTAATTTTTTATTTTTTGGCGTAGTTTACGTATTTGGAATTTACTTCACACAGCACTGTTTATTGGTTTTTGAATAGGTTCTATCTGTGAGACAGTTTGCAACCCACCTAGTGATATAGGGGTTGACGCCAAGCTTAATGAGTTTTTCTATGTTTCCTGAGTGGGGGATGGTATCAAAAGCCTTGGCCAGATCAAGGTAGGCTGTATGAATCACCTTCCCATCATCCACAGCTCTGGTGACTGACTCAAAGAAGTCGACCAAGTTGAGCAGGCATGATCTACCCTTCACAAAACCAAACTGCATGGGATCCAGAGTTTAGAGATTCCCTGTATCCTTGTTTATTAGGTCCATGATGATGTGTTCCATAGCTTTGCATATTAGAGCTAATGGGGTGATAGTTCCCAGGGTCTGTAGTCGCTCCTCCTTTGTGGAGAGGGATGACTGTAGCAGTGTGCCATTCGGTAGGGACAAAGCCTGAGGTGAGGCTGTGATTGAACATGGCACACAGGTGAGGTGCATGCCACTTCACTCTGTAGTTCATGTAGTCCACAGTATTCACAACTGAATGGACTTGCTGAATGTGCAGTACAGAGTGCAAAGCAATAACTTGAAAAGTCAAAGCGTGATAATACTGATTTTTTTTTTTATTTATTAATTCTCAGAAGCATACCCCATGACGATATACTTGGCTCACCTGCTCAGAGACTTTTATCTAGGCAAACCAGAACAACATTTCCTATCAATTCTAGTTTATTGAGGCATAAAGCTAAGAACAACCAAGCCATCAAAGCCAAGTTATATAGAAAGCGTTCTTTCCAAAAGTCCAGCTATGACAAGTCAAGCAGATTTCCTCATCCATTGAAAAAAGGAGAGACAGTGAGGATACAAACAGTGAAAGGTTTCAACCAAATTAGTCAAGTAATGAGTATTTGTGCAGACCTAAGCTTATTTTGTTGAATCCAAGGGTGAGGAGTACAGGAGAAATCGCAGACATCTTCTTCTTGTAGCAAAACCAATATCACAGCTTCATACCTGTGATAAAGACTCTAACTCTGAGAGCAATCCAGATGATATTCCTGCTCCAGAATGTATCTTGACTCCTGATACTGCTCCAGTAGATGATTTCAGTGCTCCTAAGATTTAACAGTCATTAGAGACAATCCCATTTGCTAAACCAGATCCCAAATTTTATGTCACACAATATGGTCGCATTTAAAAGCCTAGTGTGAAATACACAGCAACTTGGACATAGTTGTATATATGTATCTAGCTTTGTATAATTGCATGATGTAAATCATTTCTATGTAAATTGCATATTCATTACTATCAGTGACAATCAAGTTTTTTCGGCTTTTCCCGGTTAAGGGTCACCACAGCGGAACTCCGGTCCGCAGAGTTGCCAGCTCGACGCCCAACCTTCAGCAAAGGAACGCCCATTCACGCATGTCTTTCGGAGGCCACTCGACCATGTGGAGGACATGCAGATTCCACACAGAAGGCACTCCAGCCGAGAATTGAACAGGAGAACCTCTTATCAGTGACAATGCATAACTTAATTTCTCAAAGAGGGAGGATGTAGAATAACAGGTGTGCTGTACCTTTAAGAAGCACTTCCAAGATCTGTGTGTGCATATAAATACCAAGCACGTTAGCTTCAGTGCCATTTTGAAGGTGCAGCCAGAATGTTAACATCCATGTGCATGATAGCTAGTTTGTTAAGTTATATCATACTTAATATACAGTAAAGAGACATGTCCTCCATACCATCTGAAAACCATTCTGTTTACTGAACAGTGTGTGTACTTTTTGTATCATACATCAAAGTGTGCATATGCTCACAAGACGCACACACACAATCATTTTATATATATATATATATATATATATATATATATATATATATATATATATAAAACACAAGGTGTAAACAGTGACTCAGACCTGCATAAAGAAATAGTACTTACACTGATGGTACAGCTGACGGCAACTTGAATTTTGCAATATATACTTCCATAGCTGTATGCAACCTGTCATATGCTGTTATGTGTCCCCTATTATGTCAGATCCTAGGAAGTGGAATAAACTTCTGAATTATCTTCAAAGAACCTATGACTATACAGGCAGCATTACACACAATATGTAGTACTGTTTGATAAATTAGTATGATACTACAAGAAAACAACAACAGTGTCTTGCTTGACCTGAATACCACATGGCCTCACCACAGATGACACAGGGTGCACAAGAAGTGCCATACTCAGCTGGATGACACAATTTCAGGTGTGGAAAGTCTACATCAGCTTACACATCACCATTGGGGTATTGTTATAACAAGACAGGATCCTAGGATGAGTCTGCCAATGGTGCATTAGGATCTGTGTGATACCCTGGTCAACCAAACATAAAATAAAATGAAAATTAAGGGAGGAGTTAAGAGTTTAACAGTCTGATCAATGACTGACAAGCAGAAAATCAGATATTGCTGCTGTTGCACAAGGCACAAGTGACATGTTCCGCCAGTGGAACTTTCAGGACATTGGAAGTACTCACCAAGTATGACTCATGTGTGCATAGCTTTGCTGATGTAACAGTGATTCCAGTGGTGACTTACCTGTTAAACAGTGACCAGCACTCCTTAACTGCCAGTAGGTCTATATTACATAATCGAAGAAACACTTCTTCGAATATGTAATAATCGACACCAAAAACGGCCACGTCCGCAAATTTTTTTCTAGAGAAAAAATTCAGTTGGCCATTCCCGAGGTTTACCCTTTTCCTCAATGTAGAGTGATCTCGGAGTTGATTTATTTAGTTGGGGGGTGGGGGGCAAAGCCCCCTACTTAAAATAGATTAGAAGTGTGTGTGTTGTGTTTCTGGCCCTGCAAATTTTTTCCCTAGGAAAAAATTTGCGGACACGGCCGTTCACAGTTTTGGGAATTCGGTCTTTTGGTGTTGATTATTACATATTCAAAGAAGTGTCTCTTCGATTACATAATATAGACCCCTGCCAGGTTTGTAGGTAAGTACTAGGCTAGCTCCCTTTGTGAGCCAGCTTAAGCCTAGCCAATTTCCCTTCTTAATGAAATAACCTATCCCATTTGGTTAGAGATTGAACCTATCCATCCCATCATCAATAATTATATATATATATTACTCCTAATGAGAATAACTGAGATCATACCATGGATAATTTGAGGGGACCCATGAATGGGATAAAGCATTTAGGAGCTGCCTCTGTCCAATAGTAGTACAGGGGGCAGTCCTGGAGTAAATTTTCTGTTTCCCATCCATAGATCTAAGTTGTGCTTGAATATGGACAGGGATGAACTTTATTTTATGTGGATAGGGTGTCTGTTCCACAGCAGCAGTATCTCTGCAAGAAATACCTGTCCCTCCAAACCATTCTGATGATGTTGCAGAAGAGGTTTAGATCTCTAGATCAAGTATGTTATTTGACTTGCTGATGTACAGTAGATCCATAAGTAATGGATTGGAGGATGCCTTGTATGCCAGACACAGGTCACCTCTTAGCAGTCTGTAGGATACCAAGTATAGTGATAGGGCTTTGAGTCAGTCCATACAAGACATGCTGTTTAGGCCATGTGTTCTTTTATTAAAGTATCTCTGTGGGCATTCCAGTTGTTGCATGTATCTTTACAGATGGGGCATTGTGTTCATTGACTGACCTAATGAGGGTTGAGTAAAGGGGAACAGTGACATTTCTAGATCTAGACACAATCCCTTTGTTTATAAACTGTGCAATGTAGAAGGTCTTTCGTACAACAATAAACACACGTTGGTCAAAAGTTAGGTCGCTGTCCATATATGTTGCCAAATCATGGATAACTGGGTCAGCTCTTAGGATTGTATTATCAATGTGGTAGTTCCATGTGGGAGATGACTTCCCAAAGGATACAATAATGCAATTTTTGCCATTTAGTTTCAGTACATGATTTTGGCAACAGTTATTTATTTGGGACAAACCTTAATTAGCAATGAATTCAGAATTTGATTGGATAGCACCATACCTCTCAATTGTCCAGATGTTTACAGAAGATAAGATTATTGCCTATAGTTTTTGGTATGTAACTCACACATTTGTAGATTTCTTTCAAATCATTAAGGATTGATGTCACTAAATAATAAAAGATATTTGAGTTTCAGACTTCATGTCCTTCTAAGTTTATAATAGTAACATTTAAAAATTGTCCCTATTTTTGGGCCTTTGCCCAACCATTTCTTTTGGCTTTCTCCAGATTTATTACACTTACAATTTCAGAGATATGGATATGGTTGATAATATATGACTAGCTTTGGTTAGTTGCACCTCTGAGTTATCAAAAATAATGACCTTATGTTTCACAGCCTAGAAATTTAGGCATTAGATAGCAATAAATATTTGTTCCTAGCTATTTATTGGTATAATATCTTGATTCTGGTTAAGTCTTTAATGAATGCCAGTACCGACAGTGGAAGGGCTGCATTCCCAACTTTCTGAGGGCTGTTACTGATTGTTCTCCATATAATTCTTACAGTCTGCATAAAAAGAAAGGATTAGGTTAGTCATGCCATGATGGTTCTGTTTCCACATATCTGTAGTGTTTGAATCTGTAATTTTCCTCACTGAATCACACAGCTGGTAGCCTTATGACACCAGATGTGTGATACAGTGCAGAGAAGGGAGAACTGAGGTATATACTGCCACCACCTGATATGAGCTCTTTTTATTTATTCCCTTAATAACATTTAACATGCTAGATTTGGGGGGCTAATTTGGGATATGCACAATCAAATAAAATCCTTATGCCCACACAGCATTATGTTTCCTTAGTTCTTGTCAGACTTTTGTTTAGATTCCAAATATGGAATGAAGTAGGATAGTGTTGTCAAGTACATAGAGTATTAGGACAAACAAGGATCTCTGCTAATGTTTTCTTTCTAGCTGAAGAATTATTATTAATCTTCATGGTACAACCATTTGACTTCTGATGCACAATTACATCTATCTATTTATTTATCTGTCTTAATATAGACTAAGAGAGGCAGAGAAACATATAGATATTTGGGCATGTGCATGCTTAATGTTTGCCCTTTGGATATATTTCAGCAATCATGATGCCACTAGACATACTACTAAACTGATTTATATGTACTTTTCACCATAAGTCAGCAGAAAAGTATTATCAGTCATATCTACGATATGTCACTTTGGAAATCCAAACTGATTTTGTACATGTAGGAGCTTTCCCACCAAATCACTACATGCACTGAAAACTTACTATATTTAAGCAACTCCAAACATCAAGAATCTCCTTTATCAAGCAACTGCAGAGATCATCCTAAACAGGGGGATAAAAGAACTAAAAGTCATTTTTAGCAGAGGGAAGCTCTACTGACTCCAACAGCCAATGTGGCCCCTGCTACGTATACGCACTAAATCTGAGACTGCACAAACAAGAAACAGGTACTGAATAATACTGACTGACTCATCTACTCCATGCCAGTAGGATCTCTAATTTGGCTAGTTAAATATAAAATGGCACTGCAAATGGATTTACAATTACCAACAGTATTCACTGTATTCTTTGAGTGGGACTTGACCAGTGACAATTTATTGACTGTTCTCGTGACATTGTGTGCTGTTTCTTTGTGAAACTCTTACCGCCTTCAAAAATGCAGGCTTGCCTGTGGGATGTACATGTACTTAAAACCTTGAGATAGATGCCTTCTAACAACACACAGTTGATTTCATGCCTCTGTAACAATAGGCAGATTGTGCTAGCTATACTTATTTGAGCAAAGCTAGTACTTGAGTAGAACTGTGAGCATGGCTGTTGTAGACACTGCAGCTTTATTATATATAAGGAAATCATAAATGAAGAGCCACTCACTTGAGTTCACATTACTGGTTGAAGTGTTCCTGTTGAGGCATGCTATAATACTGATCACTGTTCTTATGCTGTAAAAAAATTAAATAAAAAGCCTATTCTCCCTCGTCCTCAACCCCCTACTAAAATGACCAAAGTGACTAGGCCCTAAGGCTTTATTTATAAGATAACAGTACTATGTCAGAATAGTTCATGTCCAAAAAATGGGCAGTTTGTCATTCTCAGATTACCTTACACAAACAAACAAAATTAATATATTTGTTACACAATGTTACAAAATATCAGACCTGGGAGCCGATGCCCAGGAAATAAATATATGCAGTCAAGCCAGTAATTATACTGAAGAATACAGCAATTGCCTGCAGCTAACTCAGGATACTTTGGTTACAGGTATGATTGGTGAATGCAGATATGTGGGTCTCTATAGCATAGTTAATATGTTTTCAAAATGAGATTCAGAAACTTTACAAGAAGTTGCACGTGGTTGAAAATTTGAATGAAGATGGAAAACTGACACTTTAATTAAAATCTGATGCTTATGAAATACTGTGCAGAAACTTGTTAAGTATACAGAATTAATAATATGAAACCAGTCATGTTACAAGGCTCAGCTAGAAAGAAAATTCTGGCAAAGCAACTGCATCAATAAATAAAAGAGAGCAAATGGAAAGTTCACTGTGTGCCCTTGAAATGAAACAGTAAAAGAGAACACGGGTAGGATGATAAAAAGGTCACTGTAAGTGGGTCACAGTCCAGGAAGGAAATAAAAAAAAAAAAAAAACAGATAATTCACTGATCTTTGAATTACAGAAGAATTATATACAGAAACATGTTACAATAAAGGTGCCAATATGACAGATGCAATAAAAGGTTAGCATTGTAACTGGTATAAAAATGCGCAGTATTTTAAAAAAAAAGATTACCATGCTTGTATTTAGCATTACATTTTATTAGGAGCATTGTTTTTTAGTTTTTTTTTTTTTTTTTTAATTAGAAGATTTCTCATCTTCTATGGCTCTTGGGACATTAAAAATAGCGCATCAGCAGGACTCCAGCGTTCCTAGCTGAATTGACATGCAGTATCTGATCTTCCTATTATAGTAAGCAAAACATCACGAGTGATTAAAAGTTGTCACTCACTGTCATCTAAATGGCAAATAAGAAAACAAAGTTTACATTTGCATTATTTATGCAATGTTCACAGAAAGTGGGCATGACAAAACCAGTTTACAGCTAATCCTCTGTTCTTTGTATCTCACCATACAGTGCAACATGAATGTTGTCTATGTGTATGTGTGCGTGTGTGAGTTTGTTTGTTGACCTAGCAGACAGGAAATGCTGCATGATATAAAACAGAAACAGAACGTTACAAATATTAAAATATTTTTACTATTTCAGTTTTAGCTCTGCAGATCATTATCTTTTGTACTGTAAAACTGTCCATCCAATGCCTTGTGAGTGTCTTACTCCTTGAGTAGCTGTGAAAAACATCTTTATATGACAATTTTTAAGGGTACATTATCATTTAAACTTGGTGGAAAATTAGCCTGTTACATAACAGCCCATTTGAATGTTACAGACTTACTATGTTTAACAATATTCCTCCCTCTCTTATTAATGAAATCTAATTGTAAAACAACATATGAATCTATGTTGTGAATTATGCTCAAGCATACACTTATAAAGAGCTTATCTGGACTTCCTAATATTTTATCTGCATTCTTTTAACAATAAAGTTTTGCTTTATATGATTATTTCTTTCTAAAAATAAATTTGCTTTAATATATTTAATGTATGGAAAGGGCCGCTTCTGAGCCAGAGTTGCAGGGGCAGCCCTGGAAGCAGAGGTTTCCTACCATCCTTTTTAGTTTTAGGTGGAGGAGGGTGGGGGTGCCTATGTACAAAAGCAGTTTGTGCTGTGTAATTTTGCTGAAATTTAGACATTGGAGAGACAAAGATGTGTTTCAATTCTTGCAGTTCTTTTCCCTGTGAAGATTTAAATAAATTAGCAGCTGCAGGGCCAAACAGTGTAGAGTTGTCCAAAGCGGCATTCATAAGCTTAGATTTAATATCCTCTGAAAGTGGTGGAGTTTTAACCAGGAGAATCTCCTTAAGACAGAGCCTGAGGCAGCTGCCCTGGCAGAAGCCTCTGCAGTATCATACCTGCATTTGATGGAGTGGTAGGCTACCTGTGAGGAGGCTCCAAACAAGGATGCAGCCTAGGTTTTATTCTCTGAGTCAGGCAAATCAGAAATGACCTGGGAGATCTTATACAGAAGCTCTAAGGCAAATTTGCTCATGTATGTTTGATAATTAATAGCTCTAAATGCCAAGGTGACTAAAGTGTACACTTTCTTGCCCAGTTTCTTGCCCAGGATCCTGCTGTCTTTATCTGAAGGGAAGAGAGAGGTTGAAGGCAGTAAGCTGGATGGTTTGCCTGAAGCCACTGACATAACTGATGGGTCTGCTGAAGGACATTTAAACATGAACTTACAGTCCTCTGGGACCTTGTAAAATCAGTCAGGCTTCTTAGAGGCAAGAGGCAGGGAATCAGTGGCCTTGGAGGCATAGGCAAAGGCATCTAGAATGGCAGATAACACAGGAGGAATAGCTGAATGGCTGGGTGATTCCACCTGCAGAAAGCCATAGTATTTCTTTTGTACTTTTGATACCTGAGTGCTATCCCATTTTGACTAGGGTCTCAACAAAAGAGAGTTTTCCATGGATGAGTCAGTTCCATTGGACCCTCCTCTGGAAAAGCATAGTCTAGAGGGGAGGGATCTGTGAGGAATTGGTCAGAGATTCCTCATCTGAGGATGCCTCTTCATCTGAAGAAACCTCTTCCCTAACTATTTTATGTGGAGATGCTGTACAGGGTGGAGTAGGGACTGAAACACCAGAAGGGGGACTTAAAGGCCATAACAGCCTTGAAGAGGCCTTGGGTGATATGTTCCCATTCACTTTGAGGTACCTTAGGAGGCAACAAATGTTTAGTTTTCTGCTTCTTCTTTTGATGTAAGTCTGCCCTATGTAACGTAGTAGGCCCAGATGTAGGCCTACATTCAATATAATATCTGAGTGGATTTCCTTCTGCACCATGATCTGAGGTATTCCCTTAGGGCAGTGATGGCGATCCTATGACACATCTGTCAAAGGTGACACACCACGACGTTTTGCATGACACACCAGTGTTCACCAAAACAAGTTACCAAAGAATCTGAATGAACAAAAATGCAAGAAATATGTGACTCTGCACTTATTTATTAAAACTCAGCAACAAAAAAGTTATTAATTGAGTTAATCAAATCAAATGCAATATGTTCCATATTTTTTTCAGTTCATTTCAAAATTACTATTAAAATTAGGGTAATTTTTTGGTTCACTATTTTAAGCCCAATTATCAGTGTGCATATTGTTTTCTCCATTGTAAGTCACTGATTTTTCTTTTATTTTCTAATACATAGCAGCACACATGATTGGACTGTATTTTCTTAAATAAATGAATATGTAAATAATTATTTCTCTTTAGTTTGTGGGGGGGGGGGGGGGGGGCTGACATACCAGCAGAGTCAAGTTAGGCATTTTCCGAATTTTTGACACGCCAAGCCCAAAAGGTTTGCATTACTGCCTTAGGGCCTTTGGTTATCATGAGCCTTGGTTCCCCTTGTACATCTGAGACAGATATCTGTTCAGCCTCTGAGGATATGCCTGTGGTCAGATCCAAGGCAGCCTCAACATTGGGCTCAGCCTGTGATTCGGAACTAGGAACCATATGATTCTCCGGGCTCTTACCTGCCTCAGGAGAGATGTCTGGAGTAAGAGGTGCAGCAGAAGCTTCAGGTCTCAGCTTTTTGGCCTTTTGCTTATTGACTGACTTGAACTCGGGCCCGAAGGATCCCTGCATCACACTTTTAGCTAGTAACTTTAAGTGCTGATTTTCCAAGTAAATGGATAAGGAGAAAAGACTACTTCTAAGGGTCTTGGGCACAAAGGTCTGGCAAATGGGATAGAATTTGTGGTTGCGGGTGGGCCCTAGACAGAACAAACACTGAAGATAACTATCTTTATGTGGAATTTGTCTTCCACACTGGCATTTACTTTTTGTTGATGACATGAACCCTATCACAAAACAGTAGCAAAGAAACAAAACTTCCCCAGTGGGACACTTATCAGAGAAATTTGCTGGAACACTGCTAACAGCTCGGCAAACAGACCAATGTTCAAAGGTGGCAACTAGACTGACAGCAGAGAAGTTCTGAGGTAGATGTGTGCGTACGTCACTTCTGTGGTCAGTGTATGAAAGTAGCCTACATGTGATGTACCACACCTACATGTGATGTACCACACATCCTACAGTAGTGAAAGAGTTTTATATAGTGGTTTACATCGGGTCACCTATGAAGCGAACTCCCTCATGTTAAGAATACTATAACAGATAAATAGAAAGACAGCTAGCTATATTTGCATAAGAAACATGAAAGTATTGAAAGGAAAGCAAATCAGCTACCAATATAATTTGTCTTGAGTGCAGGAAAAACTTTTAACAAGATCTGTAACCTAGTAGAAAAAACATAAGGAGACATTGTCACAGACACAACAGTTCTTCTTGGCACATCAGAAAGTGAATGAATGATAAGAAATTTCAGGCAAGAATCCATTCTGTTTGTTAATATGTTGGGATTCTTGGAAAATCCAGTTATGTAGAGTAAAGTGCTGCAGTCCACATTACAGCTGCAGCCCAGTTCAACAGTATCATTGAAACCACTCCCCATTTAAGCTACAGTGACATCTGGTAGGAACTACCACTTAACTTTCAGATGCACATAAAAAGAATCAGATCTAAAACTGATTACCTGCTGTTCTGGACACAAAAACTGTCTCAATGTCTGTCTGTATTTGCTAGATCTGTAACAGAGAAATGAAGACTATTTGCACAGCTATTTACATGCCTTACCAATACTTGCTACCACAAAAAAAAATCACTACATTGCAAACTATTTTCAACAAAATATGCTGCTTTATAACTAATTCCCCTCACCTAAAACATCTGTTCAACACATTCTCGAAGCCAACTGGGTGCCTATTTTATGTAGTGCAAACCTCTTCCTAAAGTCACTTCTGTATAAATTACTTCTTGAAGAAACCCCTTTACCTCTTACTATGGCATCTACCCCCACTTAAACCCCAGAAACAAATCCAGTTCTGTCATAGCTCTTCAAACCCATAGAATAAGGGTACATTTCTATGACAACAGCTTCTCTGTACTTGTGCCTAAATTCTGACAATTTTTCCCACCACATTTAACTGAAATAGCAAGCTGTATCAAATTTCATCCACAGCTCCAGCAATGTTTGTTAGAATAAAACAGATACAAGTGTTATACAACAGAGTAAATTACAAAACAGATGCAAGTGTTACACTACAAGGTAAATTACAAATTCTACATCCATGAGTTTTCTATCTGACACCTTTCTGCTTCACAGTAACCAGCGATGAGTCTTTTGTGAATATGTCTGTAATGTAATCATGCATGAGCATGTACTCCTACCTTTTTATCTCATTTCATGTTCTACCACTTCTTTTCTAATTATATTTGTTGTTTTCTATTGCCAAACATATTTCTTAATATTGTTATATCTCTATATACTGCTATATTTTATCATTCACTTGGTTACTATGTTTGTTCTTATTATAACATGCAACTCAGGTCGACACTAAAAATGGTCAATACTTGATCTGTGCTCTATCCTGGTGATCAAAAATAAATATCTGTGCCACAGTATGAAGTATTTAAATGTATCTCTCTGTCTCTGTCTCTGTCTCTCTCTCTCTCTCTCTCTATATATATATATATATATATATATGTATATATCCCCCCCACTGGGCTATCATAGCTTGGCTAAGTTATCTTAGCTTTCTGTTTTGTGGAAGGCTGGTATCACTTATGCTCTGCTAACTCTTCCGTCTAACATTTCCATTATTTATTACTTATCTCTTGGCCCAAAGGTTTGCTAGATTCCTATTTTATCTCGCAGGATGCAAAGACAAACTTCAACTGAGTAGGGATGTGAGAAGGGGAGGAATCCTGTTTGCTGCTACTTCTGTTTCATGGATATGAAAGTTTCTTTGAAATGTGTTTCATACTTATCCCAGATATGATTGGTGCATTCAGCAGGTATTGCAAAAAAGCCTGTCACTGCTTCCATGGTAATGCACCTCTCTACATCCCACTAACAGTGCAAATAGTAATTTCCATTCATGGCCAGGATCTACAGCTGGATTTTATTGTGGGAGATCCCTAGCCTGACCGACAATTCCCTAAGAGAAGCAGGGAGGATAAACTTCATCATTCCTCTCTTGACCCCAGGTTGGTTCTTCCAGTATCTGTACTGCTAACTGAGCCAGGTCACAAGCAGACAGCATCATAGAAACATTTTTCTACCCCACACGCACCTAAGAACTGAGGGAACAATTCACTGATAGGCATATAAAGGCATACCTGTACCTCTGCATAACTGGAAATTATCCAAAGTCACCTTGAAGTAAATGTCAAGCTGTACGTATTATCAAGAATCCCTTCTCCCATCTCCCTTTATAGTACGCAAATAGCAATGCTGCAAAAATCTCTATCTTGGGTCTCCCTTACAGCATATGTTTAACAATAGTCATTGTCCAGGGTCTTCATTCACCTTTATTACAAATGTATAACATTGTTTAATGTCCAGCATCACAGACCCCTTTATTACAAATCTATAACATTGTTTAATGTCCAGCATCACAGACCCCTTTATTACAAATCTATAACATTGTTTAATGTCCAGCATCACAGACCCCTTATGACACACATATATAGTAGTGCTGATTGCCCAGGATCAATCCTCCCTTATAAAATATATATTTACAGCAAAACTAATTTTCAGTTGCACCTTTCTTTACAGTTACTAACCTGGCTTGTTGGGTTGTTGACTGAAACAAAATTGTTTCAGTCAACAACCGAACAAGCAAATGTGAAGGTGGTATAGTACCGTGATGCATTATTATTTATTATTTAATTATTTATGTAATAACATGTTTTTGTTCATTGATTATGAGGTCCGTTTGAGGAGAATGCATTTACAATTGTCACTTAGACAAAAGAAGTTCAAACATATGTGAGTAAGTAAAAAAAAAGTCCACTATACAAACATAATCCTCTCAAGAAAATGGTTCTGCACTTGTGACAATCCCAGTACTATCCCTGTCTCTTATTCTAAACCTTATCTTAGCTATAAATTCTAGTCCCAGCAAAATCATAGCTACCATTATAACCATCCTGACTTGTATCAAACCCATTACAAAGTCTCCTCCTCCTGCAGTCAAATAAAAAAATATATATCACAAAATGTTCACACTTTTACTGTAGTAATCTTCTGGTTACACAACTCAAGTGAATTTTGATACAAAATGCATATGCCTTATTAGCTGTCTGTGTATTAAAATTACAGTGTGTATTCATACATTCACTGTAAAATAAATCTGAATGAACTGATATGAGTGAGCTTAAAATGCTGCATATATTATGTAGTGTATGTGATATGGTGATTTCTGTTAAGTTATGCAGTCCTCAGTGTTATACAATATATTGTCAATCTTAGCTTATGCGATAAATCTTGGAACAATTCTGAAAATGGCCTTGGCCAAGTCTGAATTTCCTGGTTATGAAAGGCAATTGAATAAATAAATAAAATACTAAAGCAGGTATATAGATATGAATATGCCGGGGACATCATGACAATGAATAAAAAGACACGTGTAAACAGTAAATAAGAAAGAGTTGAAATGCTTAATTTCTATAGTATTTATTTATTGTCAGCATCACTTTAATATGCACTGTATCGTTGTCATATTATTAAGCAACATTGTTACACTGGACTCAGGCACATGTTCATGGCAGCAGAATATACACTGAATAGGAAACACAACAAAAGCAGATGGAGGGTGGGACTAGGAAGCCAGCACTCGTTCACCCTTGCTGGTGGTGGAGATGATTATTAACCCCACCAGGACTGTTGAGGGTTTGATAGCAACAGCTATTGGGATGATGTGGCTGTTGTTACATGTTAAGTTAGAAAGGAATTCTTGGGTGTGTATGCACACATGCTTAGGAATCACCAAGGTAATGAAGCCACCAAGCACCTTGGGGAGGGCCGCCATACAAATAAAAGCCTGTTGGACTGTGAATTTTGTCTCTGACAGAGAACAAATTGGTTGAAAAATTCTCAAAACAGTAAAAGAATGAGTGGACCGGTTCTTTCCAAGATGGAAAATGAATGGGTCCTTAGTGGGCTGGTTAAGGAGACCTGAAGGCTGGGGTTAATGAGGGATAAAAACAAAAGGAAAGAAAAAAAAAATTAAAAATACTGTTTATTGTTATTCTTGTAATTGCAAGTTAATGCAAATATACAACGCATGCCCAGTGGGTTTTAAACATAGACTATGTCACAGATATTATTTCTAAAAGAGAATGGGCAACCCATAGCCAATCAGAAGAAAACTTAATCGAATAATCTGATACTCAGCAAAATGAATAAAAATGAAGGACAAAGAGTGTTTGGCAGAACACACAGGTGCAGGCAATTTGTGGTGAGGGAAGCATGGAAATTATGAAGGGCATTTATAAGAAAGTAGTAGGGATGGTGACAATGTGGCAGCCAGAGGGGAGTGACTATAGTACTAGTGCCAGAATAATGAATAAGAGGTTATAAAGTAAGGGGAGGAAGAGAGAGAGAGAGAGAGAAAGTGGGTGTAGGAGCGGTAAGATGAAAGAAGAAAATTAAAGGAAAGAGAAATATATATTTTTAAACAAAAAGCATCTTCACTGAATGACATGGGCAATCACACATTTATATTAAAGAAAAGAAACCATATTGACATATTTTTAGTTGCAAACTTTACAAATCACATATAATCTTCTATACAGTCATTGTCAATTGACAATTACATAGCTCATTCAATTCTTGTCTTTTCCTAAACCTCCTTCCTCTTCCAAAGCATTATTCTGCATGTATTGTTCCCACAATTCCCATTTTCTCTACATAAGTTCCCCCTACCTTTTTCTAAAGATCCCACTTCCAGTTTTTTATGTCTTTTACTATATTCACTACTTCTATTACAGTTAGTTTAGACTTTGATTTCCATTTTCTAGTAATTGCTTTTTTGGCAGCCACCAGGATTAAACTCACTAAACCCTTACTATGTCTAGGCAATTCAATTTGCTTACCCAGTATTTCTGAAAGAGTAGTCTGCAAGGAATTTTTTTAAACAGTCTACCAACTCATTACACTCGCAGAAAGTATGTTCCCAATTACCTCTTTCTTCCCCATCACACTTCCAACATTTGCAATCTCCTCAAGAAAAAAATCTTTGGAGTCTGCTTGGCGTATACAGATACCTATGCAAACGCTTCCATGCAAACGTTCTAAGTCTTCTAAACTTTGTTGCATATTTGGGAGCCTTACATATATCCCATATATTATTTGTAAATGTCTTATCCTGTCTCTCTTCCTAATTGTTTCTAACCTCCTCTGTTTCATTCCTATACTTATCATGCAATATTTTATATGCCCTAATTAGTGGGAAAGAGAACTATATTGAGTTAAAAGTAAAGGGAGATCTGTGACTATTTAGACAGTTCAAATGATTCCAGAGTTATAAAGATGTTTAGTGGTTTGATAAGACTCAGTTGCCAGTTTGACCTTTGTTTGGTGGTATGTTCAAGCATGTTTGGAATATTTTTTTTTACATTGTTTTCTTATGTAGATGCTGCAGGTTGAATCTACTTTTCTGCTAGTGCATGGCTTGGCTTGTACAACTAAGGCTTCTGTGCAGCAAAGTGGCCTTCAGGGGATACAGTACTTCTTTATCTTAAATAATGCAAAGTAATTATTGAAGTTTAATAGCCTGTGATAGCTCAGTGCACATCAAGTGATTAGATCATTATAGCCAGGTAAGTTCACTTAAGGCTTATCAGTAGAAAGAAAGGCACAGTATATCAACAGCAAAATGTTATGTTCCGTTATAAGACAGTTCATATTATAAGTGGTAGTTATGAGAAGGCTAGTTAGAACAAGGGAAGCATAAAAAATGCAGCTAGCAGGAATACACAGCAGGTCAAAAAAGCCCCAACACTCTGTAAAGCCTCACCTCTGACCATGTTCCAGAATGGCTGATTTCGTTTATTCATTTATTTATGCATTTTCATTTAAGTGAGATAGTGTGGCTCAGCAAACTTGCCATTTTCAGCAGAGTCCCCAGGAGAAAAGTTCCACAATTAGAATACAGAGAGATATCACAATATATATATATATATATATATATATATATATATATATATATATATATATATATATGTGTGTGTGTGTGTGTGTGTGTGTGTGTGTGCATGTATATATATATATATATATATATATATATATATATATATATATACATATACACACATACACATACTAAAGTTTGGCATTATACAATTAACAGTATAACAGAAAGTTACTTTCATGTTATTGGCATATCTCAAGTCACTGGGGTTCTAGGTATAACAGATCAGATAGTATTGATAAAGAAAGGGGAGGAAGGGGGTAAGGAGTATGAAGATGGAGTTATAGGATAAAGGTAAGACTGAGAAATGGTTTAAAATAGTTTAGTGCAGCAATATAAATAATCAGAGAAACAGAAAAGTAATTTTGCTTTCCACTGACATGTCTCAAGTCTGGGGAGAAAAGACCAGTTGTTAGCGGCGTTAAGGGGAAAGGTCGTGAAAGAGGAGAGGGATAAGGAGTAAGATGGAGGTACAAGCTGAGACAAAGACTAGTAATTAGTGTAAGTTGATGTTGAGGGGGGAGTAGGAATAGAGAGTGTGATTATAGCATCACTGTTTACAGTAACATATACTTTTATTAGTACAGAGCTTCTTCTGTTTGGAGAGAATCTTTTTTTTATTAATTTCAGCTGTAATGCCAAGTAGAAAAGAATTACATTGACCAAATCAAGTAATCACCGTAAAGAGTGGTTGATTTGGTGAGGGAATTTGATTTAGTTGTTGGAGTTTAGGTCTTTGAGACATGCAGGATAATGATGTGGTTTAGGACTGGACATTTATAAGGATGTTACATGATGTGGTATGCATTTTTAATTTGGGATGAGTTGAGCAGTTCTTTCAGATCAAGCCACTGGAGTTCTTGAAGCACTTTGCATGGTGGATTCAGTTTAGTAAACTTGCTGTGAATTTAGTAATACTACTTTAAGTCTTCTCTACTCTGTACAGATGTTTTGTTGATGTTAGTTAGTGTTTCAGGTGTAAGGAACTTGTTAATTCCCATGCTTTTGGTTTGTTTTGGCTGTGATATAGGTAGCTTCTTGGTTAAACTTAAGGTATTTTCCATGATGAGTCCTAAACGTTTGATATGATAAACCTGACCCAGGGCACTGCCATTATATGCCTTGGTTATATTGCGTCTATGTTTTATGGGAGACTTTGGTGATTAGATCACAATTTTATTGTTTATTTATTTACTTACTTCGTTTTTTTTGCATTGAGTATAACTTGAGAATCTACTAGCCACTTGGTCATTGAATCAATGGCTGACAGGGTCAAATGGCTGAAAGCTCTTTTAGCTTTTCTGAGCTTTTGGCATTGCAGATTAAGGTAGAGTCATATGTATATTAGACCTGAGTTCCATTTGAAATATAATCATTAAGGCTGATTCTACAGATGTTAAAGAGTAGTGAGACAAGGACTGATCTTTGTGGGATAGTAGATTGTTGTCAGCAAGATGGTGAAAAACCTGTTTGTGAATACATTTTTCTAAACATTTAGATTGGATAAATAGAATGGCAATGGGTCTGAAATGTATTAGGGTTAAGTAATTTCTATCTTTGTGTACAGGGTGATATATGATTGGTTGCAGAATGCTAGTTCATATTACTCATTGACATATCTGTTTATTACCATGGCTCTGTGGTATACACTTGACTGGACAGTAATCTGAGGTATTCAGGGGAAGTTGGTCTGGAGCTAATTTGGTAGGTTTGGCCTGGTTAGAAGTAATTTAATATTATCTGTGACAATTGGGAATGGGGATCATGTGTGTGGTTGGAGGAGTTTGTTGTAGTGACTACAGTTTGTCAGAGTGTTCATTAAAAGCATGTAAAATGGGTATTTTATCTCATGGAAGTAGTGAGGTGTCTTCTCAAATGATGTATTCATTCATTTGGCGGGCTATGTTATAGTTAATCTCATTCGGAATGGGGTTTTGTATATAGATTTTTGTTGGCCTCAATAGTTTGTGGATAGTATTCCGAAAGAACCAAAAATAAATAAACATACTTCTCAGTTGTTGAAATAATTAATAACCAGACAAAATAACTGAGATGATGCTGATGCTTTGAATTTTAAAGAGTCTTGGACTTTTGCTTTTAGTGGATTGTAATTTTTGATTGGCATATGCTTTTTCCTTCTGCATCATTTGTGTTTACTTTCAGAAAACAATCTAGGATCAGGTGTGTACTTAATTTTCTTTTGCCTTAGTAGAGTTAACTGAGGAAGGTTTGGCTGAAGAAGT
Source organism: Protopterus annectens (assembly GCF_019279795.1). NCBI lineage: Eukaryota > Metazoa > Chordata > Ceratodontiformes > Protopteridae > Protopterus > Protopterus annectens. The sequence goes on from NC_056742.1 coordinate 164,326,079, forward strand.
TCATGGCTTCACCAATGGGAGGTATTTCAGAGGACTCCAGTTGGACTAATTAAAGAGAGAGCTGAAATATGAGCTGGAGAAGTTCTTTTTGAGCTGGTCCAAGTAAAGTTTGCAAGCATTGTCAGTTTGGGCTGTGGCCAGATAGTGCAGATTAAATGATGGTCACTAATGGAATCTGTAAGGATACCAGATTTCATCATTTTAACACTTGTTTTCAGTTATCATTGTCAAAAATGAAAAACAAAAGTGCACACAAAACAGATCCCTTAGAACACCCACTGTAACTAGTAAATGGGGGGGGGGGGTACTGTCATCCCACATAACAATCTGAATCAATCTGCTGAGCTACTGGGTAGTACGTGCAGAGAGGCCAGAGGCAGACAGTCTGCTTAGAAAGAGTTTCCAGTTCAAGAAGTACATTTCCAATAACATTCCTACTGTTATATTAACACCCTTTTTATGTCAAGGAGATCTGTTTCACTTTTATGATCAGAGCAGAGGTACATGGAGACTATCTAGTAGTGTTGCTGTAAAGATAAAGGTAGGCATGTACACATTTTCCAGTATTTTACTAAGATGACACAGCATGGCTTGAACCACTAGTTACTGACTGCAGTTAAAGGATGACCCTGAAATAAGGGATTATCTTCAATGTGTCTGATAATTTGGAAATGTGTGTTCCATGAATGAAATTGTTTATTAAGACGTTGATTGGGAAGAAGACTGAAGTGTTGAACCCATGTCCAGAAATTTCTGGATTATTTCTTTTGTTATCTAAATGGGAAGTAAATATTGTTTTTGTTGTTTAGTAGTATTGTTTTGTCATAATGCTTTGCACAGTTAAAAAAAAAGTAAAATGTTACATATGCATTTGGTATTGCTGCTACAGTCTTTCTTTTAAGGTCATCTGAAGTATAATACCTATTGCAACTTGAGGCAGATATCCTTATTTGCCTTAAGACTGTTTTATATGCCTCATATGCATGTTTTTAAGGAGGCACAAAAAATCAGAGTTGACGTATTGAGTTGCAGAGTATGAACGAAGGGTGAAGAGGGGAGTGCAGACAACTGAGTATTAAGAGAAATATACTGACATCAAATATCTTGATATTTCAGGAAAAGAGTAATTATATGTTTTCTGGACAACAAATAGTAGATACAGGTAGGTGGTCACTTACAGAGTCCATAACATAGGTGATAGGTGACTTTGACAATGCTAGCAGATGCAAAGTTATTGAATGAAAATAGAAGGTTATTGTCAAACATTCATTCCCTTTCACAGTATTGGTAAGTAGCATAAATCTCTCTAAACAAAATAGTGATAAATTGCAAAAATATTATCTGTGGAGAGCTTTCAAGCATGCAGAAAATTCAGAGGATCCAAAGATTATTTTAAGTACTACAGTTACACCACTGTATTGTTCAACAGCATCACTTGATAGAACAAGCCATGCTAATTCTTTTTGTTTTTAATCTTCTTCTAACTCGATGTATCCTTGCAATCACATCTTACATCAATCATAAGCAGAGTTGTTGCACAATACTCCACAATAGCCTAAAGCTTTCCTTTGTACCTACATCACACCCAAACATTGATTCTTCCTTTGCCTAATATGATAATGTCCTCCATCTACAGTTTCAACCTTGCTTGTATTATAATTGTTAAGAAACTCATTTAGTCTTGTCCCATGATTGTCTAAGTCAGGCAGCCTCCACTAATTTATCGTATGCCTCATACTCCTTTTCTGAGTGTAAGCTTTATTCAAATACCCGGTCTGTCATCAACATTTCCATTTTAGATTAAAATGAGTTTTGTACCAAATGAAGTACCTAAGAGTATGGTTTAAAAAAGATTCTGTTATGGGAGCTAAGGATACATGGAATGAGACCAATAAAAGATAAAACAAAAACTGAGAAACTGGAAGCTGTGGTTTATGGACATGGATAGTAAGATACAAAATGTTTTTAATCCATTTAATTTTATATACAGTTCAGTCATATTTATATCAACTAGAGGAGAAGTTATGAATAGCAATTAACAAAGAGTTGAAGAATTTTATCTGGGAGGGGTAACGGGCAAGAGTTAAGTGTGATTAGTTGACCATTCCAATATATCAAGGTGGTTTGGGATTACATGATTTGAAGGGGTATTTCAGAGCTACATAGTTAAGGCTGCTATACATAGCATGAGCAGAAAGCTGTAATTCAATGTGGAAAGGGATGATGATGAAATGGGAGAACTCAAGAAATAAGGTGTGACTGGGATTTGGGATGCAGATTCTTAAGGAGAATAACATTAGCCATACAGATTCATATTCATACATTCATATACATAAAGTAGCAGAAAGTACTCTAAGAACTAAGCCAACACTGGAATGGAGAAAGGAGATTCTGTGCATAGGGATGAATGCAATTAAGGGTATAGAGAATAAGCAAGAATAGGTTGGAATTTATTGGAAAAAACTGGCAAAGGAACCAAGGTACTGGAAGCAATAGATATAAATGTATCTCCAAACACCATCATATTGGGTGACTTCAACTACCCGAATATAGACTGGGAACATTACTCAAGCCCTAACTTTCTAGCCCAACGGTTCCTGGAGTTCATAAATTCAAATGCCATGGAACAGCTAGTCACTGTTCCCACGAGAGGAGAAAATATACTAGATCTCATTGTCACAAACATGGGGACAAAATGCTCCACACCGGAAGTATATCCCTCATTGGTGAGATCTGATCATAAACTAATCTCACTGGAAATCCACATCCCGCCCCCACCCCAAGCAAAAAAGACCATAGTGAAGAACTTCTCTAAAGCAAACTTCACACTACTCAAGACTGGTGTGGTATCCTTCAAGGCCCCTGAGCCAGAGGAAACCACAACCCAAGCTGCGGAAGCCCTTACAAATGCCTTCTATGAACACCTCCAGGACTGCATGGATCAGGCAATCCCAAATAAAACCAAGACTCTTTCCACAAAGGGCAAACGTCCAGTCTGGTGGACCCCAGCCATTAACAAACTTTACAATAAGAGGAGAAAGCTATTACATGATAGAACAAAATCCATAAAAGGGAAGTCACCCCTGATCATTATTAGTAAAAAATACGAGCACTCATAAAATCAACTAAGGCCAATTTTGAGAGAAAATTGCCATGGATTCAAAGGACAATCATAAGGCCTTTTTCAGCTATGTTAGGAACGTGGGTGGAAACTCCCAGATATGCTCAGAATTAGTCCAAAATGATACAAAAATCACTGAACCCACAGACATTGCCAACATACTGGCAGACAGGTTCAGTGCAAACTTCACCCCTCTCCCCTAAAGGAGAGATAACTATCCCAGCCGAGTGTAGCCTCCCGGACATCTCAAATGCGCAGGTGAAAGCTGCTCTCTCTAAAGCTAAAAACACAGCATCAATGGGACCGGATGGTGTCCCCGGCTGTGTGCTACACGAGCTAAATGAGGAATTAAACCCGCACATAAGGCAGCTGTTTAATCTCAGCCTTACCACAGGATACGTGCCCAAGGAGTGGCGACGGCAACTGTGGTCCCACTCCACAAAGGCGGTGCCTCACGGACCCTGGTAATTACCGCCCATAAGCTTAACAAGTCTAGTCTGCAAAGCTATGGAGAGGATCATAATGGAGCTCATAAACAAAGATATAGGGGACTTGCAGACATTGGACCCGACCCAGTTTGGCTTTGTCAAGGGAAGATCATGCCTTTTGAACTTGGTTGACTTCTTCAAACAGTCACCAAGGCCATTGATGAGGAAAGGCAGTCCATACAGCCTACCTTGACCTTGCAAAGGCTTTCACACAATACCCCACTCGGGTATTGTAGAAAAACTTACCAGCTTAAATGTAAACCCATATGTCACAAGATGGGTTGCAAACTGGCTTAAGGACAGAACCCACAGGGTTAGAGTTGCTGGCACTGTGTCAGACTCCAAGCCGGTCACAAGTGGTGTCCCACAGGGCTCGGTCCTTGGCCCCTATTGTTTGGCATCTACTTCTCAGAAGTACAGGCCAACATGGGAGGACTTTGGCTGACAAAGTTTGCAGACGACTGCAAACTGGGCGCCATAGTGGAAAGTGCATCGGACACGGATATCCTTCAGAAGGGACTCACGGAAACAGATAGCTGGTGCCAGAGCCATGGCCTGAAGTTAAACGCCAAAAATGTATAGTCATACCTTCGGGAAAAACAAGGTAACCCCAAGCTACCATATAGGTGGCAATCCACTAAGCACAGAAGAGGTTATCAGGGACCTGGGGACCCAGGTTGACAGTAGCCTTTCTTTGACACTCACATTGCTAAAGTGGTTAGAAAGACCTTCTACATTGCCCACCTGATCATGAAGGGATTCACATCCAGATCTAGTGAGGTCATTGTTCCCCTGTACTCTTCACTTATCAGACCAATGATCGAGTACAATGCCCCATTCGGGATGTATCTCACCCGACATCTGCAGCAATTGGAGAGACCCCAAAAGTTCCTCACCAAAAGGATAAAGGGACTCCAAAATCTGTTATATGCTGCCAGATTGAAGAAACTCCAGCTCTATTCAGTCGCATACCGTCTGCTCAGAGGTGACATGTGCCTGACATACAAGGCCATGTCCAACCCGGAATTAATGGACATGCTCCACCTCAAGAAATCCAAATCCACCAAAACCACTAGAGCAAGCGACTTAAACCTTAGCACGGATATAAATAGGACGTGCTGGAGGGATAGATTTATCACTCAGAGACTCCCTATGCTGTGGAATAAAATCCCGGTCCATGTGAGGCAGAGCACCTCGCTGACTCTGTTCAAGAGAAATCTAGACCTGTGGATGGGAGATCGTAGGTTTACCCCAGGAATCATCTCTGTGTCACTGCTGGACAGAGGCACAACAAACTAATGGGCACAGTATTTTTTCATATAAGGGGTGGCGTAAGCCACAATAATTTGGGCTAGGCTTATAAATGCCTTAGGGCAGATAGCCTAGTATAAACCTATGAACCTATGAACCTATAATAAATTAGAAGGTGGGGGGGGATATACAATGGGTAGAGACCAAGACAGACTGCACAGAGGTAAATTCAAGAGACTGCTTATTAACAAGCTTTACTTTGATTCATATTTTGTTGTTTTACCTTTAGTTTCACTGCTGGTTGTGAGAAAGGGATAGGTTTTAGACAGGCAAGCTCTAGCCACTCCAAGAGGCCTAGACAGCTATAAATTTACACAGACTGCGGAGAGGAAAATTCTGAGCATATCTAAACAATCCTGTCTTGGTTTGTGATTTGTTGTGGAGTTGACTGGTAAGAGCAGTTTTACTTGAATTTATATTGCATTGGTCATCACTATTTTAACTGTTTGTAGGTAGGAAGAGACTGTGCATTAACACATTTTACTTTGATTCATATTTTGTTGTTTTAGTTTCACTGCTGGTTGTGAGAAAGGGATAGGTTTTAGATAGGCAAGCTCTAGCCAGCCCAAGGGGCCTAGACAGACATAAATTTACACAGACTACAGAGAGGAACATTCTGAGCATATCTAAACAATCCTGTCTCGGTTTCTGATTTGTTGTGGAGTTGACTGGTAAGAGAAGTTTTATTTACTTTTACTGTTAAAAGGAGGTGTGACTGCGAGATATAGTGAGCAAAGAAATTACAACTTCTGTCTGGCTGGTAGAACTTGTAAGGACAGAACAACTTTATTGTATTTTACTATTTAGTTGGATATTGCTGGTATAATTTTTGTCATAGAAGGTGATTTAAGTTCCTTTGTATTCTTTGCTACTTTGTGTAATTTTTTTCCTTTACAATATTTTATTCATTTAAAGCTGAATATGGATTCCTTAAATGAGTATGCAATTAATGATTTGCTAATGCACAAGTATCTTGTACAGTGTAATAAATGCTATGCATATTTAAAGGTAACAGCTGATAACACTGATGATCTTTGTCCCTTGTGTCAAAGGTTGGATGATTTGCTTACCATTGTTAGAAGTAAATAGCGACTTAATGATGATGATTGCGCATGTGCAATTGGCATGGATTGGAGAACTGCTGTATCATATATTAATGACTGGACTGATGAACTAAATAAAGTTAGGCATAGAACAAATAGAACAGATTTAGGAAATGATGCATCTATTTTCTGCAAATAACATTCAACCTCCATGAAACATGATGATGCCCCTGAGAACTATGGAATTGTGGCTGCAAGTACTTAGCAATCTGAGGATCCAGTTTGTTTAGAAGGAAACAAAAAAAGAAAAAAAAGGAAGTTCTCAACAAATAACAAAGAAGAAAAAGAAATTGACTAATGACTGTAAAGGAAAGAGAATACATAGTAAAAAGGATTCTACTTTGTTATATAACACACTGGTGACATGGAATGAAGATATCAGTCTATCAGAAAACCCTCAGTCTACAGAAAAAGGCATCACCTTTCCAATGGAAAAGGTAGAAAAAGAAGCAAGGGGCAGGTGAAAAGGAAGAAATCAAAACTGAACGTGGAAGGACTGAAGAACATTACTGTAAGAAAAAAGGAGAGAAAGACAGATATTGACTACATGGCTCAAGCTGTGGATTTACAATGCCAGCTGGATGAGAATTTAATACATAATGAAAATGGTGGGATTAATAAGACTAATAGTGATGAAGCTCTATCCTTTTTAACAATCGATAGAGTAGAAATGACTGTATTAGAAGCTGAAGATTCTTCAGAGATGGTCAGCAAAGATATTCTTGTAATTGGAAATTCAGTTATTAAAGGAACTGATAATTATATTTGCAGAGATGATAAATAACATTGAGTTGTGTTACGCTTGCCAGGAGCAAAAATAGAAGATGTGAAACAAGCCTTAGAAAGCCTTAATGTAAGGAAGTATGGATCTGTTTTTATTCATGTTGGTACAAATTATGTCACCAACAAAGATTCTCTGACTGTTAGTCGGGAACTGACAGCCCTCCTAGATAGTATAGCTTGTACTGGTGTTAGGACATATTTTTCACAAATCACCTATAGAAAGGATAGTCAGGTCACTGTAAATGAAAAGATTTTTTGGATAAACACCTACATGGAAAAAATGTCCTGTTTTAAAAAATGGAAATGTGTAGAGCATCCAAGTCTTCTTTTGGGCACATGTGTTCAGACAGGATGGTGTGCATTTGTCTAGATCAGGGAAGAGAATTTTTGAAGCAGATATTTTGCAATATTTGACAAACACTAGCCAGGGTTTTTGCCAGGTCAAAAAAGTAACAATTCACAGATAGCAACATTTGATGCATCTCTGATGGTTGTTAATGCTAGGAGCATTAATAATAAAGTTTTTTTATTAGAAAATTTGCTATGTTCCCACAAGATTGATGTTGTTATTGTTTGTGAAACATGGTTAAGAACAATGACTGGAAACCATTTCTGACAGGGTATAAATGTTTTTACTGTAACAGACATTCTAACAAAAAATGAGATGGAGGTGTTATGATAGGGATTAAAGATAGCTATGAGACATGTGATTATTACATGTTCATTGATAACACCAATGCTACAGACTGTGTAACTGTGACAATAAAGACAACTCTGGAACATATAATAATTGTTGGAATGTATACACCATCAAGTCAAGTGCAGATGACCTAGAGGAATTCATACATTTCTTACATGAAACACAGGAGGGAAGAATAATATTAGCTGGAGACTTAAATTTACCAGAAACAGACTGGAATAATATTGATTCAACAATGTTAGTAAAGAAATTATTCACAGAGTATATTCAGGAACAACAAATGCTTCAGAGTATAAAAAAAACTACCAGAGGACGGAATATACTAGATATTGTTAGAGTTCCCGAAGAAATTACTGTAACTTCAAGTCTAGTTTTACCGCCATTGATGTCCAGAGATCATGAGGTTATTAAAGTTAATTTGTTGCTAGATAATTCTGCCAAACTGAAATCTCAGCCAATGCACAGAAAGTTAATTACAGATTATAGGGAAGCAAAACAGTTACAATATAAAACTAACTGGAGTGACGTGTTCAGTGGAAAAACTGCAGATGGAATGTGGAAAGTTTTGAAAGAGAAATTGTCTGCAAAAAGTTAAAAAAAATGTTTAACATCAGGATCTAGGCACGCAACATCTGGTATATTTCCATAAGAATAAGATACTTGATTAAGGTGAGAGACAAAAAAATATAATAAACGGAAGAGAGGTTGAACTACAACTTTGAAAACTGAAATAAACAAGCTGGACAAACAGATTAAGCATAGTGTTAGAAAAGATCAAGAAAATTTTGAAGAAAATTTATATAAAGATATTGAGCATAATAGGAAACCTTTTTATAGATACACAAGATGTGGAAGGAGTAAAGATACACAAATTGATAAACTGTGTGCAGATTCTAAAATTTATTCCCAGACACAAGAGATTATAGATATATTTCCAAAATCTTATGCAAAACAGCTTGGCTCCACAAAAGGAGTGGTAAGTTGTCCTAGTGGCATCCAGGTGACCCCAGATACTGGAATCAAATTAGATTATATTGAAAAAGAACTGTGCAAACTGGATCCAAACAAAGCACAGGGAGGAGACAGAATAAGTAACAATGACCTGAGAACACTTCAGCAAGAACTTACACTACCATTATATCTTTAATTCACTAGATCATATAAATATGGGGAGACTCCTCAAGATTGGAGACATGTACTTATTAAACCTGTCTTTAAGGGAAAGGGGAATAGGACAAATGCAGAGTTATATAGACCCTTAGGTCTACTTTCATGTTGTGGAAAAATAATGGAGAAGGTAATACTGGATAAGTTATTGTCAGAACTGGATAGGTTGAGACCTGAAACCATAGATCAGCATGCATATGTTGAAAATAGATCTATTACCATCTGTAACGTGATGTTCTATAAAAATATAATAACAGCTATGAATTAAAAATTGTGCTGTGATATGATTTATATAGATTTAACTCCAGCATTTGACAGGGTCATACACAAAACACTGATCAATAAATTAGTACAACTAGGTATTGATGTACTGTTGATAAGATGGATAGCTGCATGGCTTACAAAAATGACATGGCAAATATCAAACACCAACTGGACAGGTGAAATCCTTGGTTACAGTCAAGGTGCTCCACAGGGCTCTGTCCTAGGCCTTTACTTGTTTAGATTGTATCTTTCAGACCTTACTTTTTCATCTGATGTGTTCTACAGTCTATATGCTGATGACCTGAAATTGGGTAAACTGATTACAAATGTTACAGATAAGGCATGTCTGCAAAATAATTTGACTAAATTGACCATTTTGGCACAGGAGAATAATATGTTGATAAATACATCAAAAACTAAGCATATGAGATTTGGGAGACATAAACTGAAAGGTGACTGAAACTGTAGACTCATTTAAGGACCTGGGTATATGGGTAGATTCAGCTATGAGTTTTTCTAATCATATCAACCAATTGGTTAATGATAGTTATAGAACTATAGGTTGTATAAAAAGATTTATAAAGTCTAGAAAATCAAACATAATGAAGTCATTGTTTGTTAGTTACATTAGACCCAAACTTGAGTATGGAATAACAATATGGAAACCCTATAGGAAAACACGCATGAATAAACTGGAAAGAGTACAATGGAAATATACCAAGGGCATCCATGGATGTATAAGTCTAAGTTATTATGAAAGACTAAAATATTTGATTTTGTACAGTGTCTCTTACAGATATTTAAGAGGAGATCTTATTCGGTTATAAAGGGTATTTAGGGACAACTACCTCTGGGAATGTTTGGGGTTATCAAAAAGTACTAGAGAATCATCAGAAAACCTATGTAGAAGATTCTATAGGAATGAGAAGTGTATTAATTGGGTCCCTGACAGAGTAGCTGATGCTTGGAACAGACTACCAAATTACATTAAGGCAAGTACTAGTTTAGATATTTTTAAGAACAGCTTGGGCATTTATTATAGGAACAAGTGTTTTGGCATATTGGCAAGCTAGAAGGGCATTAATGTCGGTGCTTGAAACATTTGTATGTATGTATATATGTAAGAATACATTTGGACTGCAGGCTAGAGACTGCCTTTCCTATCAATGATTAATATCAAAGCATAGACAAAGAGAAAGTACTAGGAGGATCTTAAGTGAAAGACCAGCACTGGTAGATTTTTTTTATTTAAATCTAGAACAGAAGCTGCTGTTAAAAAGGGATAATGAGTAGGGATATAGAATATTGCATGATAACTATAGGAGTCAATCGGAGGAGGTTAGAAAGAATTGGAAAGAGAGACTGGATAAACAATTCACAAAGAAACAATGGGAAGATATATGCATGTCTCCAAAATATGCAACAAAGTCTAGACAATTTAGGATTTTTGCTTAAAAGTGGTTGCATGGGTATTTTTATACCCCAAGCAGACTCCAAAGAATTTATCTCAAGAAGATTGCAAATATTGGAGGTGTGATGGGGAAGAAAGAGGTAATAGGAAACATTTTTGGGGAGTGTAATGAGTTGGCAGACTTTAAAAATTCCAGAAATACTGGGTAAGCAAATCGGTGTAACTAAGGAAATTAATTTTTAAACTGTGATACAGAATCTGAATTGCCTAGACATAGTAAGACATTGCTGAGTTTAATTATGATGGTTTCCAAAAAAGCAATTTACAAGAAAATGGAACTCATTGTCTAAACTAACCATTTTAGAGGTAGTGAATATAGTAACAGAAATAAAAGAATTGAAAGTGGGAGCTTTAAAAAAGGGTAGAGCAAATCACATAGAATAAATGGGAATTGTGGGAATGATACATGCAGAATATTGTTTTGGTGGAGGAATGAGGTTTAACGGAAAGTAGGAATTGAATGAGCTATACAACATTCAATATATGCAATGTGTAATGTTTGCAACTGAAATATGTCAATATTGTTTGCTTTCATTTATATAAATGCATGATTGCCTACGCCATAAATGATAATTCAATAAATATGTATTTTTGTTTACAAAATGAGTTTTATAGCATCTGTGTATATCCTTATATGTAGTTTCTTGCATGCTTCTTATACATCCCCTCAGAAGTCTTCTTTTGATCGTCATTAATCCCCACTGTCCTATTTCTCATGCAAGTCATTTCAGTTTTCTCTCCTCTCTGGGTCTCAGTATATTCTGTTTTACTTTGTTTCTCTTTCTCTCTTTCTTATGAGTCAAATCCATCTCACAGAGTGACCTCACAAACAGCCACCTCTGTCTTTGAAGTTTTTAAGGCATGTGGGAGGAAATCACTGCATCCAGAGAAAACCTGCACCAACACAGGGAGGACATGTATTCTCCACACAGAAGAGACCCCAGCCAAGAAATGAATTGAGGACCCGTTTGCAGTGAGAAAGCAATATGCCACCCTGTTGCCCATACTCTTCCTACACTTTCTTTACTCTTATCAATTTTTCCCAGGGGATGTAACCTGTCCTCTACTCCTGTATAACTTTCATACATCCTCAGTTCAATCCATTGTTACCTGTCTAAACGATAGCCACTCTCATTATCTGACAACAAACTCATTTTGTAACATCTCAGAATTCTTAATTATAACATTTCCTCTCTTCATACTAATATAACATTGCATAACCTTGGAATACCTCCCATCCATTCTTCAGCTTTAGGACATTCTGCATGATAGTTTAATTTTCCTCACGGTGTCTCCCCATTCATTTGTCTATCACTCCCAACCATATAACTTGCTCACTTGCTATTCAGTCTTCATCTCCACATGCTTCCAGTACATTGCCTTCTCATGTCCCTCAAACATTCCCTCCCACCCAGCACACTTTCATCTGGCTTTCTTATGCTTATACATAAACTGTTCAATATTAGAAACCACATGTGAGCCGAAAGTCTGGTTGACCTCATCCCCACCACTTCCACCCCTATCATGCAGTTTATCTATCCTAATAGATGACTTCATGTTAATTTATTTTGATTTACTTTACTGTACTCAGAGGATGACATACCCCATATATACTGAGTATGTTGAATTCTTAGGACACTAGCTCACTGTGAAGAGTGTCAAATCTAATCCAGTTTTCTGTGATAAATAAGATATCAGGCTTTAGTATAAGAATAACCCTTACAGCGGTGATAGCTTGTTGCATATTGGCGGGGGGCATTCATATTATTCCAGCTTTATGCTATGGTATGTGATCCAGCATTCACTTAGTGGGTCAAGAGTGTAATTATCTCTTATGATAATTGATAGTTGATGTGTACATCTCAATTTGGAATAAGGGACTGGGCTAAGAATGAGTGCCTTGTGAAGAATTTATATCAAGGATACACATATGGGTTATATTATTACTTGTCTAAATCAAGTGTGGAGTCAAGTGGAATGCAGAGTTTGAAGAGATATGAAAAGGGTAGATGGTTTAAGTGTAGCAATTTTACTTCATTGTCACACATATTTTCTATGATATGCACTGAGTGCAGAGAAGCAGGAAACACACATTAAGGTAGTTAGATACAGAGTAGTTATAACAGGATTAACTGTGGAAGTAGTAGTGGTAATGCATGCATTAGTGACAGCATGTCTGTGAATATATGGCAGTGCGCTGTCAAGGGGGAAAATTAGTGCCAATCAAGCACATTTTTTTATATTGCTGAAATTACTATCTGCAACACCTAAAGTTATATTTTATTGGTATATTGATTAAATAAACAGAGGTTAAGTAGGCTATTTCTAAAGATAAATTCAAAATGGTGTGTTTGTAAAGGGTGGACAAGGTTGGTCCCTTTGATGGTGCAACTAGTCTTAATAGACAATCTTCAAGACTATCACTACAACTAGGAGCATGTTTGGGAGAGTCTATGATACTTCAGTGTTGGTTTAAGAAGCAGAAAAAATGCAAGGTATGTTACTTGAGAATGGTGAAATTGCGGCCTAAAACATGTAAAAAAAAGTGGGCAGACAGTGTAACCATTAAACATTACAAATGTTGAGGGATCCACTAGTCCTCTGAGTAATTCTAAGGTCAGATTTAAATCATTGTTTTGATACCTATTATACCAAAAAGAGTCCCCTCTACCTACCAATAGTTAGGAATAAGACCTGATACACTGGATGACTGCAACCATGCAAGAAAGTCAGAGTAACTGCGCAACATGAAAATATGCTTTTTTTTTTCTGGACTGAGCCCAGATGAAAAAAAAAAGTATGTGAAACTGTAACTTTCTAAGAGAAGACAAAGGAATACACTACAGAGATGAGTTAGGAATATAGTGACTATGTGCTTGAACTGTACATCAATCAGTTGTCATTAGAAGCATAACCAATTGCCATAGCAGCCATGACTTGTTGAGTGTGCTCAATAAATATGATTGCACAATGAGATGACACCTTTTGTGTTATAGAGCTGAATTTCATAACCCAAAAGGGTCTCTTGGATTTAATGAAAATCTGTGACTATTTGTAATAAATAAATCAAAACCTTGTTCAGTGCTTTCACTATTCCTGATTACACAGAGGAAGTTGACCTTCATCTCCTGGAATTAAATTTTGCAGTCAAAAAGGCCTGCAGTTGCTGAAAGGTTGTGACTTCTTGGAAAAACAGCTAAGACCCATATTCTCTGCTACCAGTATAAGGGAAAGTGGTTGGGAGACACAGCTCTGAGTGTGTCAGTGGACAATGCATTCTGGTCTAGAGTGCACAGCCTATTTCAATGGATTAGAAGCTTTATGCCTGGGGTAGTAGCTATATGAAACAGTAGAATGTTAATATTCTAATAACATTGCATGGAGGGTGCAAATCAAAGTAAATCCAATTTGTAGGGCATAAGCCTAACAAATTCAGAAATCTTATTTGTTTGGGTCATCCGGGATACACTGCAGAAAATGGAATAACGGTTGTATGCTCATTTACTCTATCGGTATACTGCTTATGAATCCTAACCAGAATCCCTACTAAAGTATGGCATACAAGCAGCAGTATCAGGAATTATCTGGAAAGAAATCTTCATAAGTTTATTGTGGAAAAACATTCACATTTAACAAAGTTCCTAAACCGTAAGTAATTTTATGTTGTACACCACAATTAGTTTCAAGGTTACTTGGTTTGTGTGAGAAAATACTAAGAAACACAGCAACCCATTCAGGGACACTCGCTGAGTCCAATAAAGGCAGACAGTTCACCAGTTAACACACTAAAGTCTTCTTGATAAAAACGAAGTACTTTATTCCAGTGCAGACACCAAAATCACAGGCACCAAAACACAGATTAAGCGCTTTCATTCCTCACAAGAGAACTTCTTCGGAATAACTACTGTTTAACTCCTCTTCAGTTTTATAATCTGTAATAGTTTAACAAAGTCATAGTCAATAATCACTTCACTGATATTTAAAGGCATAGTCTAAAAAACTGCACCAAGTGTAAAATACACACACTGCTTACTAAAACATTTACAGATAAAAAAACTGTATAGGTAGAAATAAAATAAAATTAAATTGAATTAACCATGTCACAGTAACAAAGCGCTCCTTTTGAGAGCAGGAACTAGTGAAATATATTTGTTTAAACCTGGTGGAGTACCAGCATCTAAATTCAGCAGCCACATCAATCCTTTGTATTCAAGGGAAGTCTCCCAGTCCCCACCCCTTTTTGGAAGGCATACTTTTTCCAACACCCAAAACTTGAACTTGGCTTGGTTACAAGTTAAAGTGTGTTTGTATAAAGCATTTTGTTTATTTTTGCTTATTAATCTCATAGGAATGTTTATATATCCGTTGTTTCAACTTTCTCTCTGTCTTCCCAATATAGTATGATAGACATTGTATGCAATAAGCTATATATACTACTCCTGTTGTATTACAGTATCCTTTCCCTACCAATGTTCTTAAATTGTCTTCAATGGATATATCTTTGTTATTTTCTATATATGCACACTGGGCACAAGCACCACAGTTGTAAGTACCATGTTTGTTTTTCCACGATTTTTGATCTATCACCCTTTCAAAAATATTTTTTAAGTTTGGGCCCCTTTTATATCCAAATTTTAAGGTCTTAGCAAGCACATCCAGACAATTGGGCATTCTGGGAAACAGTTCCCAATATTTTATAATAGTTTCTTTGACTTTCTTAATGTCTGAATGGTACTCTATAGCCATAAATAAAGGATACTACAACTGTAATACAACATGAACATTACTGTGAGATTAATAAACAAAAAGAAACAAACGCTTTATACAAACACACTTTAACTTGTAACCAAGCCAAGTTCAAGTTTTGGGTGTTGGTAAAAATATGCCTTCCAGAAAGAGGTGAAGACTAGGAGACTTCCCTTGAGTACAAATAATTGATGTGGCAGCTGAATTTAGATGCTGGTACTCCACCAGGTTTAAACAAATATATTTCACTAGTTCCTTATCTCAAAGGAGGGCTTTGTTACTGGGACATGGTTAATTTAATTTAATTTTATTTTATTTCTACATACACAGATTTTTATCTGTAAATGTTTTAGTATGCAGTGTGTGTATTTTACACTTGGTGCAGTTTTTTAGACTACGCCTTTAAATGTGAGTGAAGTGATTATTGAATGACTTTGTTAATTAAACTATTACAGAGTATAAAAGTGAAGAGCAGTTAAACTAGTTATTCTGAAGAAGTTTTCTTGTGAGGAATGAAAGCGCTTAATCTGTGTTTTGGAACCTGTGATTTTGGTGTCTGCACTGGGATAAACTACTTCGTTTTTAACTAGCAGACTTTAGTGTGTTAACTGGAGAGCTGTCTGCCTTTATTGGACTCAGTGAGTGTCACTGAATGGGTTGCTGTGTTTCTTGGTGCCTTCGTTGCTGGTCAGTTCCCCCTTTTTTGGTTTGTATGAGAAAATGACGAAGGGCACTATGGCAACATTAAGACAAGAAGATTTAGACAATGGGGAAAATGTATCAAGAAAAAATGCCCACAGGATGACCTGAAAAATCACCATCTAGATGTAAATGAAACTTCAGGTTGATTGCATCTTACTCTTAAATGTTGTATGCACAGCAAAAGTTGTTGTTAATGTATGTTGACAGGGTGATGGGATATGTCTAACATATAGAGTAAGATGATGAATGATGCATCACTGCAATGGAAGCCTACATGTCTACTTGTTAAGTATGCAGTCTCATTGCAAGGCAGAAGGAAAACAACTCTGTACGCATGCAGAATGATGGGTGATGCTGTTATAGCCTTTAATGCTGTGTCACTGTTATAAAGTGTATACTTTTTGTCTCTGGAGATTAAATACATTTAAATGGATGGCTTAGTGCTGAGAATTGAAGGGAACTTGGTCTAAGCTATACAGAATTTATAAATATCTCTCAGTCTGTTAGCACAAAAACTCAGGACAATAGAGGGCGTTAAATGGACAAAATCTTGGACGGATTTTAATTACTGTATTTATAAACTGAGAAAGCTACTAGAATGCATTTTTCTTAAGGATATGAAGTCTGAAACTGAAATGTATGTCATTATTTAGTACTTTCAATACTACATTATTTGACAGAAAGCCTCAAAATTTATAATGAACAGAGCAACATATGAAGCAAAAAATCTGGACATTTTGTGAAATTCTGGACAGCTATGTATAAATTCATGTATTTTAAGTACAGGAAAAAAATGCATACATAGGCACTCAAACAAAGACTTTAGTGGTTCTATGTCTAATAGATTGATAAGTCTAACTTAAAATGATATAAGTTTATAGTTATGTTATAACTGGGTGTAACAGGTAAGATTACACACATGACAAAATGAGAAGACTATCTGCTATACTTTTACCTGTGCAGTGATGCAGACATTTAAAGACAATGAAAGAAAGGGCATTTCAATAACTGTATCAGCAAAACAATCAAAATAAATATGCTGATTTTTATGTATAAAAGAATTAGAAACAGATCCTGTAAGTTTAGATTACTTCAGTTTTAAAGGATGTCAGATAATCTTGAGGAACAATTTATCTAAAATGCTGGAGAGAACAATGACAAGAGATACTGAGCTATAGTTTATGAGTAATTGTAACCTGACCTCTAGGTAATGGAACTGCATACAGAAATTCATTTCAAGTACTGCAGACGCATATCAGATTCATGGCTGATGTGTAATAGATCATTATTTTAAGCTTGAACTCCAGGTAAAACAAAATAATAAAATATGAAAATTAGGCATGATTTGAAAGTGTTATTATTTCATTATTCCCTTATGATTGTACAAAGCTACTACTTTTTTAATTTTATAAATATTTTAAAGTATTTCAAGTTTATAAATGGATCAAAGAAGATTATACAATAGGATTTGCAGACAGACTAGTGAAGACTATACATTAATTAAGGTTTATAAAGACCAGTTTAAATGTATTTAGTAAATGCCAGTTTGGTAATACAAAATGTTTTACATTTATTTATTTCTTTATATTTGTTTACGGGAGTCGTGTACTGATCTTAATGGGCAATATGTAAGCACAGCCCATGTGAATAGGATCACATAAGAAATGAACAAAGCATATTTACAGATACAAGGATATGTTATAATAATGCAAAAAAAAAAGCAAAAGCTTATTGGCAATGAAGCCATTATATATTAGAGCAAATTTAAGTTACCTAAAGTCTCTAAAGTATTTTCAATAGTTGTCTGTGAAAGGACATTTTATTTATTTATTTTTTTGTTTAACTGTATTTGCTGCTCTCTGAGTTTTATAGGTAGGCTGTTGCAGCAGGCTGTATCATCTAGGGTTGCATCAAAGGTGTGGGGTCTTTTTAGGGTGATGACTTTTTTATTGCTTCATCTGAGGCTATGGATCAGAGACTTTAAGTTTAACTGGTAATTTTGAGGAAATTGGATGGTATTTTTTGGACAACAAGTTTGAACAGAAATGTGAATAAAGGAAAAGTGGCATGCTAGGTCACAATTAGTCGTTTAGTCTTTTCAAGAAGTAGGCAATGCTGTAATGCAGGACCAGTAATGAGTGACAGACTGGTGTATTCTGTTTACTGTAGTTTGAATTATTGTGGCATTTGTTATAGTATTAAGAACAGCTAAGGGAAGGGCATACTTTGCTTTTTTGTGTAGAAACCTTTTTGCAAAAGAAGTTCTGGATTCTGGTGACAGTAAGTTGCTAATACTATAGAAGAGTTTGTGAAGTATGAGGACCATATTCACCACAAGTTCTTTATGGCTGCTTGAAGACTACAGTAGGATCTAGGTATAGTCTTTGGCTCCTATGCTGGTTGACCAGTGAGACTCAGTTACCATGAGGGTCAGTGATGCTGATTTGAATTAGGTTTTATTTTTTGTTTGACCCACATAACATGTAAGTAGTTTCTTTATAAAAAGACTGGTACCTTGAAGGATCTTTTACATGTTAATACTTTTATTCAGCTACTTCAGACCTCCAAGGAGAAAAGTACTTACAAATGTGGAAGTTGTAGTAAGTGCCGTTTTATTTTGGAGGCTTCAAATATTTTTTTTTATACGTATAAATCTATTGCGGTATCCATCATTGCAACTCCAAGGACATAGTGTATTTTATCAGTGTTCTACATTTTTTGTAGTAATGATAGCCAAAACTTTGAACAAAAAAATTAAGGAATATGTTTATGTGATAGAAAACAAAGACTTAAAACTACTTTTGTACAGACATATTACACTATGTTCAAACTGGAAAAAAAATATTTTGTAGTAGATCATCATCACAAAGGTGCGCATGGAAGACATTAAAAGAATTGTTTAGAAACAAGGGAAACTCAATGGCAGTTAAGATTACATGCTAATCATAGCCTGAGTTTAAATGGCTCTAATAATATTCAAGTGTATTTTAAGAAACAGATTATTAAAAAGGATTTAAACATGTTTTCTTTATAAATGATGTAAATGTATCTTTTTTTTATTTATATAACCAATTGTTTTAATGTCTTAAAAGAAGTTAAAATTTAAATGTGAAATCATATGATGTTCGTCTCTTGTGCAAGAAAGTATAAATGTTGTGTTCTGTTTATTTCTCATATTCTGATGAAATCCTTGTTTTTGGAAGACAAGGGTGTTTGCTTAATGATTTAGTTCTATGCTAAATAAAGTTTGTCTTTATGCAGTACTAGTCCTAGTGTTTTTCATAGTTTTTTTAATCTGTATCAGGAAGTTAATTGTGTTTTGTTTAGTTTTACAATTATACTGTCAGATTGCTCTGTAAGTTAACAAGCCAGCAACTCAGTTTATTTACTATTTACACTTCTGATGTTCTGCAAAGTAAGATTGATTTTTTTAATTTATTGTAGGGAGTATAGTATAGAATGAAGGAATGTATTGGTACTGGTAGATGTCTTCCACCTTTGTAAGTTTTAAGATAAGAAAAATAAGCTTTTTAAATTTTGCTTTTGGTAGATATTTGGATGTTAAACTAAAATTGTATTATAATCATATGAGCACATAATTGTCTACAGGATAGGAAAGCATATTTGTAAGCAATATGATATCTGAAAGAGAAAGGTTGATTTATAAAGGAATGTTTGAATTGAAGAGATGAGAAGTGAGGGACTTGTATGGAGTACAGGGATTGTATATTGTATGCACTGGTAAGAAAGAAACAGAAAAGGTATAACCAGAAAGGTAAGTAGTATTTAGTTTTATTTTGAATTTTTTAATCAAAGTTGAGCACTGATCTTAAGGGACCATTTACAGGCTCAGTGTAGGCATACAAAACTGCAGAGCTTTCAAAGAAAATTATATATTGTATAATTACAAAACATTGAAGATGCGACACAACAGATTATTAATTTTAGGGATAACTCACTTATAATAAAGATAGGTTACCCATTAAATTAGTTACAGAAATGAGGTTATGATTGTGTGGAAAAAGATGGTGACAGAGTAGAGTTAGTTGTAATAGAACAGGGTTTTGGGTGGCAAATTGGGAGATAGCTTAATGGTAGAAAATGGAAGATACACTTTGAGAGATGGTGTAATGAGATATGAAATATATGATAAGGTCAAGATATAAGGGTATGTGAGTGGGGATAGTGTAATATGAGATAGGAAGGTTATGTTTATGGGAAGGCAGAGGAATGGAAAATGTAAGGAGCATGAGATAAGTATGAAGGGATGAATAATGGTTATGTGGCAAATAATATATGGAGAGGAGATAGTCTGATTGGTGGTTAGGAAGAGATGAAATGAGGGGTGGGCAAGACATGAGCCGAGGTAACTAGTGTGATATGGAGTGAAGTGATTAAGTGGGACTAATGTGAATTGGAAGAAGGTCAAAGAGGAAGGATTAGAAGAGTATAAATGTAATTATATGAGGTGAATTGGAATAGGGACATGGTAGTACGTATAGCAAAGGCAAGTAATGTGGGCCCATACTGACTTTTCAATGAAAGCAATCAGTGAAGGTCTGAGGAACAAAGTACTAGAGCAAGTAAATAATTTGACAAAAATTAAAAAAAAATGTTAAAAAACTGGGCAAAAAAGCAGTGAACCACAAAACCAGAATGCAAAAATGTGCTGCAACACAGTTTCAAGGGTGAACAACTACAGGACATTATTAACAAAACTCAAGTTAAGATTTTTTGTCTCTGTTATTAAAAGACTTCATCAGAACTATGTATTCAGAGGGTAGCTATACTTAAATAACAAATTATCACATAACTTAATAAAAGACACTTCATTTCAAAACATGTGCACCATAGTCACACATGTAAAACAAGTATTTCTACTGTGATGGTCCCTACTCTGGCCCAGTAATCAAGGAACCACAATCTTCACCACTGACACTGGTGAGGGACAGCCACTAGAAACAAAAATGGATGCACAGAGTATTTTCAGATGCAGCTTTCTGTTGTTGTTGTCTTTCAGCTTTTCCCGGTTAGGGGTCGCCACAGCAAAACTCCGGTCCACTATGTCTTTCGAACGCCCACCCAACCACGGGGAGGACATGCAGACTCCACACAGAAGGCACTCCCCACACTCCAGCCAAGAATCGAACGGGAGAACCTCTTGCTGTGAGACAACAATGCTACCACTGCACCACTGCGGCTGTTATACAAGCACAATTTCCCTTAAGAGCACACAGGCAGCACACTCCAGACCTGGGGCTGGACTCTCTGTCTTTCTCCAGGCCCCAAACAAGACTCCACACTAACCACTTTGGATGTTGATGCATTTTTAACAAAAGCAACTTTACAAATACATTTTTAACACAAGCATCTATACCAATCAATGAGATAGTCAAATGACATAAAATTCTTTACAAAACTCCAGGTAGCTATGCTGGCATGTGTTACACATGCACTGCCCTACTCTCCCTGGCACAGATGGCTCTACCTCATATCATCACATCTACATTCATTTAAGCAAATTTAAGTCTCAGCTTAGCTGTACACAATTTAAATAAACTAATGAATTAAACAATTTCATTTATTCTTGTTTTGGCAGCAGCATTGTTTTTAACTGATATAACAACTCAGCATACTGAAGCTTCTCACCACACTGGCCACTGTTAGGGTTTCTATAAACTTTTCTAGAACCATAAATAAAAATTCCTTAAAACCAAGACAAAGAATTAAATGTTTTCATGACACTTTTTTTTTAAATCCCTTATATTGTATGAGTGGTCTGTAATGCACTCTTAAAGGGTCTTTTCTGCCCTTTCTTTGTACAAGTTTGTACATGTCTGACCACATGCAACATATACCACATCTTTTGTAGAAAAAGTATAATTGCCTTTATCTCTAAGTTTTGTAATTTCTCAGGGTATAGACATCATTACTTAATGCATACTTACATACATTACAGGACTGGCATTTAAATATACTCACAAGATTTTTAAAATTAGGCTTTCATTTAAAAGTAGTTAAAAAAAAACATGGAACATGCTGTCCCATTTTTTAAATGCAAAATATATATAAGTAGTAAAGGCCAGTTCATCCTAACAATGGCAGTTATAACATGACAGTCATTCTTTGAAAAGTCACATCTATTAGAATCATTACTTGCAATATCATTTTCCGCTGCTCTCCAGATTTGTGTAATAACACCATTATTGCATTTTAAAACTATTTAATTATTTAATTCATTGAGCATCGAGCTAGAATATGTTCTTTCTAAAAATATCTTTCCAAGTTTAAATTATTCATTTAAAAACACATTTGACTCTTAACAAGGCCTCTCTTTTGATGCTAAGGATGACAGCCATTGCAATATAAGAAGGAAATGGAATAATTTTGTTTACAATAAATATTAGATTGTTAAAGCCTGTCATTATATAAAGTAAAGTCCAAATAATTTACATTTGAATAATTAACATTAAAAGTAAATTTAAAAAATATATGTCATTGAATTAATATATATAATAAAATAATCTCTTAGTTTAATATGACCCTTCCAAGAAAGGCATATATCATCTAAAAATGCATGTAATGTTTTTAGTACCTGACATATACAGAATTAAAGATATACTGTTTCTCCCAGAACCAAAGAATTATATTGGATACAAATGGGGTCACATCATGTCCCCATGGCAACACCTGAATTTTAATGAGAGTATTCACCTTCAAAATAAATAAAATTGTTCTTTAAAATTAGTTCCATAAATAATGGCAGCTTAGATTCTGCCCTCTTAAACTTTCTACACATAAGGCCAGCACAGGATGTTGGGGTTTACATATATTTTACTTGCTAAAAGTGCTTACAAAAGCATCAGAATCACTGTTAAATATCAAAGAAAAGTTTAAATTACATATAAACAACCAAAGCTCAACTAGAGTTCTTTATATGAGACTTCTCCTTGCTGAGATAAAAGTTACCAGTAATGTTCAATGAACTGTAATTAAAAATGTTAAAGTTATCATGATGAAATAACAGAGCATCTTTTGTATTTGCCACAGGTTTATTCATTTCTAAAGTTGTTCCAGACCCTGCTACCTCACCCTTCCTCCGTCCTGGAATACTTTGTGTGGGAGGATTCCTATTCTAGTTGAAATGTCAGGATGGGTGGGTTAGTCCTGTGAAATGTACTGGCTTGATTCACTAACCTTGATGACTGACATAGTAGTGGAAATTCTTCCTGTGTCAAACTTACACAAAAAAAAAAAAAGTCATCAGCTTATGGCATTTATGTAGGAAGCCTATCTGTTAAGTGTCTGGTAGACTTTTTTGTTGCTCTTATTAAAATTCTTCACAAAAGGAGGAGCAGAATAAACTGTTCTAGTTTTTATAATCATTAATGTTTCTGGTTATGTTATTATTTTTACGTTATCTAGACTTCAGAGGAGCACTTTGCCTTTCTCTGCTGTCTGCGTGTAGGCAGCACTAAAGTGTTTTGTGGATTTTAAAGCATGTTAAACTCTTTGAGTGCTTATACTTTTTTCTAATGTAACTATACACAGACCAGCTTATGCTGAGGCACTAATAAGCAATCTTCCCAAACCTTAAAGACTTCAAACAAGAAACAGTGTACAAAGGATTAGTCCAGACAAAAACACTTTAGCTAGCTGGTCTAGGAGACCCTCTCTTTCTGATACCCTCTGTGTGGAGGACTAAGGACATCTTGTTGATGTTTTATGTCATTTACTCAGTTAAGTAGGTAGATGGATGAAAGTTCTAGAATAAGTTCTAAACAGAGAAAGATTCATAAAGGTTACCACTAAGTGTACACTATATTATGTACACTTAGTGTAGCTTTTCTGAGTGAATAGACAGCACACACATTGTTGTAGGGATGTTCTTCAATAAAGAAAGTGTAGACTTAGTGTGCACATGCTAAATGCTTATGATAATCTTTATGAATCCCAGGGTTGGTAAGTAGGCCTTGTATATCAGTAAAAAAGGCAAGAATCTAAAGGGGTGTTTTGAAATGGCCAATACAAGTTCTGATACAAACAGTAATACAATGGATAGATTCTATTGTCTTCTCTGTAATATATGCAGATAGATTTATTTTAGATTCCAGCATTTTTTTCCAATGCCAGTTTGAGTTACCAGCCACAATGATATTTCAGATGTTCATTTGAATATGTGGTATTTGTAGCAATGTTCAGCACATATGAATCCTTATATGTAAGAAAAAACTGAAAGAAGATTAATAAATCAAACATATGGGCACATTTATCGCATTAAAAGTAAAAGTGATAAGAATGCATGCACACACATTACACAGTGTGTGGCAAATTAATTTTTTTTTTACATTTGGATTACTGGGCTGAAAACGTTAGAAGTGGGGATAGTGAAAGCAATATGAAATACAAAAAGTATCAGTGGCAGGTAACACCAGATGGCTTCAGAGTTAAAGGCAAGAGGTAATTCTAAGACAATTGGTTAAAAAAATGACATTAAAGTAAAAAAGAAATAAATATGAAATGTGATCTATTTGACTCATGTTATTATTACGAAGTTCAAAATTAGTGCTGCTAGTAGACTAAATTATATACTTATTGTCAGTTGGTGTCAAACATGATTAGTCGTATGATTTTGTAATATTTAACAGTGGCAGGCAAATTATTCATTCTGATGAAATCTCATATAATTGTATAGGGATGATAGTGCTTACGGGATGTTACAATAATAATGGTAATAAAAGTTTTGAAGCTGTTTTCACCTGGTAGTGATTCATTTTCCTTGGTTTTGTTTGGTTTGTGTTGGAGTGTTGACAATGGTTGAAGCAATCTACAACATTTTTTGAGACCGAATAAAGTTATTTATCTAGATCAACAAAGTTTTTTTGAAAAAAATCTAACATTTTTTTTGGTGATCATTATAATGGCAAGTGTCTGTTATAGCAGTAATTACAGCTGGTCCATATGTCATGAAGGTTTGCACATAAATGACTGGTGTTATCTAGGTAGGTGGTTACAGTAGGTAAACCATAATGACAAGTGAACCTAGAGGTAACTATTGCTACTATACAGGGGTGCTGTTAAAAATAAGAAGTATCACCTTTTTAATACAACTCCATTGTATAATAAACACAATTTGCTGTTTGTATTAACCTTATTCAGAAGTTAACAACTTCTTGAGAAACTATACATGTGTTGTTTAACCAGATGGATTATATGCAGCATGGAAGTTTTGTTTCTGCCAATGAAGTTCAATGCTTTAGCAGGTTTGTATATATTACACAGTTTAGTGCTGCATTTTGGATAACTGGCTATGCCCTTAAGGCAACAGTTTGGAATTCTGATAGCATAAATGTGAGTTTATCTGCAGATGGTCTGATGATTATCACTGCACTATTGTATTTTTCTACGGCTTAAATGCTTAATACCATCATCAAGACAGAATGTGGTCAGTTTCTATAAATACATGTTCTGTCTAGTTCTAATCATCACCATCATTGACCCTTTTTTTCCCATTGTCTACATGGGGTTGGGGTGTCGTGCCAACTGTCACCACCTCTCTCTTTCTGTTCAGTGCTACTTTCCTGCCTTCTTCGACATTCATGCCTGAGTGTCACAGATCTTCTCTCACACAATCCATCTGCCTCTTTGCTGGATGCCCTTGTTTCCTCTTGTCTTCTTTCTATCTTTCCCAAATCTTCTTTTCTAGTTTGTCTTTTGCTTTTCTGCACATGTGCATGAACTACCTTAATGTGTTCTCTTTTATCCTTTCTGAAATTGGAGCTACGTTGGCTTCTCCTTTTAGTTCCTCATTTCTTCATCAATCCCACAGATTGCATCCTATCAGCCATATCAGGCACTTCATCTGCATCAGCTCTAGCTACTTCAACTGCTCTGCCTTTACTGCCCAGGTTTCCATGATATACAGTAGTACTGGTCACACTGCTGGTTTATACATCTTTCTTTTCAGCTTTTTTTGGCATTCTTCTGTCATATACTATACCTGACACTCTGTGCCAGTTGGCTGCAGACCCTCTGACTCTAGCTTTGACCTCCTCGTTCAGACTTCTCTTCTTTTCAGCCACCCCTCCCAGATACTTGAAGCTGTTAATCTGTTTCACTATTTTCCCTTCTATCTGAAGTCTCAGGTTCTTCTGAACTCGTCTCTTTGCTATGATTACAAATGTATTATCTGTATTCAGTTTCATCCCATGTGCCTTCAGTTTTACATTACAATCCCCTATCCTTTTCTGAACGTTTTACTCAGAGTCTGCCTGCAATGCCACATCATCTGCATATTGCAGCTGTGTTGATCTGTCCCCTCAGACTTGTTTGTTAATGTACTTCATCACTAGTATGAACAGCAGCAAGCTCAAGTTGAACCCAGATGCACACCCACCTCCACTGGGAACCCTTCTATAAGACTGAACACTGTTGTACGTGAGTCACTGGGTCCTTGCACATAGCTTGCATTAATTCTACCAGTGTTTCGGGCTTTGAACCACCATACGACTGCCAAATCGGCTTTCTATGAACCTTGTCATATGCTTTCTCAAAGTCTATGAATGCCCATTTGTGCTCTTTCCTCATCACTAGCTTCTTCGTAACTATCTATGTCACTCCAAATATTGGGTCAGTTGTGTTGCATCCTGATCTGAATCAATCTTATTTTCTACTGCTCTGCGTATTCATTTATCAAGCACCCTTTCCAGAAATTCCATGCACTGCGATGGGAGTTTGATACCTCTGTACTACTCACTATTGTGAATGTCCCCTTTGTTCTTGAACACACTGGCACTCATATGCTTATTCTCCTGTCATCTTTATCACATCTGCTGAGACCTCATCTGAGTCTGCTGCTTTCCCTGACTTCATTTTCATTAGTGCTGTTCTTACGTCTTCTATGGTGGGCTTTTTTTCTCTTATATTAGGCAGTGCATGGGGCAGTACAGCTTCTGTGGGGTTTTCTTCTTTCAGAAGCTACTGGAAGTACTCCTTTCATCGGCTTTTGATGTCCTGTGGACTGGTGAGCAGGTTGCTGTTGGCATCCTTTATGAGGGGTGTTTTTCTTTATCTTTCTGTCCTTACCTTGCAACCTCATATAGTTCCTTTGTGCCATCTGCTCACTTACTTTCCAAAAGCTGGTAGAGAGCCTCTGGTGCCCTTGTTCTTTGCTATTACAACTCCTTTTTTACCTTTTTTGCTAGCCAAACAGTATTCATTCCTTGTTTGATCCATCTTTTCTGTCTTCCACTATCCTTAAACTGGAGTTTGATTACCGTGAGTCTATCACTAATTCTGATGACATCCCTTACAGACACTTCTCCAGCATGACTGTTATACCACTCCACCTCTTAGTGCAAGAAATCTGGGCAAAGCTTGAAATAATGGGGGCACAAAGGCCCAAATGTAGGGACATATTTTAAATACTGCTCTTAAAAACTTAGAAAGTTGCTAGAATAACATAACTTGAGTTAGAATGCATTTTCTGAAGGACATGAAGTCTATAACTGAAACATATATTATTTAGTGACTTTAGTCCTCAAATCATCCCAGAGATTTGCCAGAAATCTATAAATTTTATGAGGAGCATACCAAAATATGAGGCAAAAAATAGACATTCTGTGAAAATCTGGACAGTTGAGAGGTATGGCCACAGTTTCCAAACCATTTCTAGTGTGACCTCTTCCTGAGTCTAGGACTAGTATCTAGTTCTAATCAAGTCTATGACAGTTTGCTTATATAAGGGTCAAAGGTGCCAGTATATTCTGATTAGAAGTTATATGATACATTTTCCAAATTATGTTCAGATATGTAAATGCCTTGATAGACTTGTTCACATAGTGGCCATATTTCAGAACTATCTTTGTTTTGTCTAGTTACTACTAGTAATCATTTATCATTAACAGTGCATGTATTTTGAGAAAGTTTGCTTCATTTCCCTGCTGCAGCTTTATACATATACTGGCCATATTATGTTTGAGCTCATAAAGGAGTAAAAATAGTTATACTGAATAATGCGGTCATTTATGAGAAATCATTTCCTGTGATGGTCAAAAATAGAATAGAAGGTGGGAACATTTGATTACAGTCTGTCTTTTAAAGGATATCTATTTCACAGAAGGAGAATAAAATCATTGTCAACATTGTTTGATCTTTGCAGACAATAAGGAGGGAGGGTTATGCATAACCTAGGTGTGTCTTAACAAGATTAGTGGATGGAAAGTTTGTGATCAACTATAATTTGACAGATGATTTATTCAGCTCTGTTTAATATTATGAAGAGCCTCATATGTAGAAGATGAATCCTTAAACTGCCAAAACTCTGTTTACGGTCAGTACCCCGCCAGCTGCTTAAAGGTGATGTGTGTCTCACTTTTCAAGCCATGACAGACTCAATTCATTTGACATCCTACTATCCATTCTTTGCTAAACTCATGGCTTTACAAACACCTGCACTAGATATTTAAATCTATACCAACAAATAAACAAGTCTTGCTAAAGGGATAGATTACTAACTCAATGTATTCCCAGCCAATAGGGTAAGTTAACACAGCAGGTCAGACAGATCACTACTTTGGCTACCTTTAAGGCTAGTCTTGATGATTGGATTGGTAGACACAAATTGACACCAGGGTTATCAAGTACACCTCAGCTGAGTTTGAGAGGTGAGCACTATTATGTCCTTTAAAAGAATGGCAAGACCTTTTTAAGTGCCTTACGCGCCCTATTCAGATAAGGCATTTATGGTCTTTGTGATTGCTTGGCTAGTACTGTTCCTTTGTTTCTATGCAAACAGCAATTTATTATGCTTTGCAATCATACACAGCCTATTTCAAATTGTTTTAATGCAGGTAAAGGGCTTTTATGCATTGTTCCTCTCAACTTTCATTATTTTGAAAATAAAATCCTGTTTTCAGGCCTAGTTTACCCCTTCACACAATTTTCTGAATCACACACAGCATATATGAATTTTGAAGCTTCTAATACAGAGAAACCATACTACAAGACCAACATTCTAGTGTAATAATAACTTAAGAAAAAAGGACACACATCTCATATCTCCCTTTTTCTGAAGCATAAATAAATGACCTTGTGTGATAGAATTTTGCAATATAGTTCACTAAGTCTACCAGTTGTTACACTGTCTCTTTGACAATATGCTTATATTTTTTCATGATTTTTGTCACTGTCTGTTTTTTAAATGTGTTTTTGAGTAGTATCCACATTCCTATTGGAAGCGGCAAGAGTTATGTGTTATTTCCTATTCACATTTTATGTTAATTAGATTCCAGATTTTTAGCTGGGTATACTTATTTTTCAAGGGCCTTTGATTCTATTTTCAGCATTTGCAGGTGGAGAGGTATGTTATGTAGTGATTATATTGTTTGGAAAATATGTGATAAATATTATCAAAAGTGTCTAATTTTTAATTTCAGGAAGTCTTAATTCTCCTACCTACACTAAAATGTAAATACAGATGCTTTTACAGTTTACAATAAATACTATGAAACAATTTGCTGAAGTATTCATTGTCCTATGGCTTGCATTGTTTTAAAGACAGTACATTCTCTTTGTGTTTAGCCAGAATTATTGTACCTTACAAGAACCAAGTTTGTGCTCCAGGTCATCTGAAAGCTGTGCTAGCATGGCTCAAAACAGCTTCAGTAACAAACATCATATCATTTTCCTTTTAAGTTTTAGGAACATTACAGAAAGGACATGTGCATATTAAGTTACAGCTCTAGATTCATTTGCATTGCATTATATAATGCAAAAGCAAAGCCAGTGGTTTCAGAAACAGAACAGCCTGTAGATAAAGCAGTAACAGAAACTACCCAAAATGTACTTAAACTTTCTGTAGCACTTTGAATCTAGGCTCTTAAGTCTGTTGTAACTGTTGGTTTTCATCTATGACAAAATGCATAACATAAGGATGTAAATGGCAAAAGGCTTTAGTGTGTATCACAAATACATATCTTTGAATTGCTAAGGGACAACTATATTGAGTTTTGTAAAAAGAACATCAAATTAATGTAAACTGTATCTTTGCCTTCATAGTATGTAAAAATTGACAGAAGACAGATAATTTAGTGTTGCAGAGTGATGAAGTCCTGACTAAGTCCAAGATGACCTGGGATAGATTAACAGCACACGGCCTGAAGCAGCTGGTTATGGGGAATCAGTGAATGGCTGATATTATCATGCTCATATTGGAGGAGCATATCGGTGAGATCCAGCCAGGAGTTACTATGATATAGCAAGCAGCATTAATAAGACCGTGATAGGTTAGGTGCATGTTTGTTAAGCAGCATACACTACAACCAGCAATGAGTATGAGCAGAGGTATGCCCACATGGGGCTTGACACTGTGAGCCACTATGTTTCTCTAGGAAAATAGTGGGTTAGGACATACATGAAAAAGCCCTAAGCCTGCCTGGATGACATCTCTCTTCAGATGGATCTTGCCTTCAACATATAGTTTTGGCAAATGGCAGGGCTGAAGAATACTCCAACATCCCGATGGCTGGTAAACAAAGAGGAAAAAAAACTCACCTACAAGAAAATGCCAAAGCATCACTAAAAAAAAAAAAAAAAAAAAAAAAAAAAATTTCAAAATTTCATATAAACTCTTTAGAAGATATCAGAATCAAATTTACCACTTAAATGCACCACTTTGCATTAAAATATATATTCAGAAATTCTACATTAAATAATTAAATAGAATTTAAATAAAACTAACAAAATATTCATTTGGACTGAATGGCACTGATAATGCCTTTACTCAGACTGGCATCACTAAATATAGCCTAATATATTGATCATTATTACTTGCATTTTTTTCTGAAATTCCTGAATGCAGTTGTCTCTGAGTAGTGTTTTTATGAATACTTGGAACAATTAAGTTGCAATTATTAATTTTGGAATTGATGTTATACAGGCGAGGTTTACTTAGCTTATTGTATAACTTGTTTAGTGCTGTACTTCTAACCTTATTTCTTTTTTGTATTGATTTTCTTTAACCAGGAACATCTAATTATAGTGGATGCCTAGGCTGAAAAGCTGCAACATGTCCTATTCATTTAACAATATGTCTAATAAAATTTAAGTTGCATTTATTACAACTTGGTAAAACATACAGTTTGCACAAGAACTTCACGAAGCTAAGATGATTCTAACTGTAGTTGTAAAAAGATACTAATAACTTACTTAAGGAAGCATGTTTTACGTAGAAACAATTTTCTGGTATATATAATAATACAACAATGGAAGGTCTCAGACTTCAATTTGTTTATACACCTCCTAGCTCCTTGACCAATATATTTTTCAAAGAAGGTAAAACATTAACCACATCCATAACATATTTATATTAACATCAAACAAGTTCCTTTGTATCTAAAAATATGTTTAATGCTATTTATCCTTTATACATTGAAATACTTCTAAACAACCCCTATTTTAATGCCATTTTAATCTGAATTATGATAATTGTAAAAAAGTTCAACAAAAGGGCTTTTCATATTTATATTTTTGATGTTCTTACAAGTGTTCCTTTAACAAAATGGCAATTGTTTTTCCCTCACCAAAATAGGCTTTATCTCAGGGAAACAATATAATGTAAACTGCTTGACACTGTCATAAAATTTGATGACAATCTTTCTCTACAGTAAATTTCTTGCTTACATTCTATTAAAGCACACATACTACAGTGGGCACAACTGTGGTTCACCTGATCATATGTTCCCTCAGAAACACATCATTGGCCATTGAAAGTGGTTGCATAGTAAAATATCTCATATACTGTTATCTGTCATATAGGCTGCCATAAACTTCTTAGAAAAATGCATCTGAAAACATCTTGAAAACTATACTTCAGCAATATTTTATAGATTGAAAAAAATGATTAGTCTAATAATTATATTGGGTAGCTAAATAAACTGCAACATTATATTGACTTCTATCTTCCATTCCTAACTTGGAAGACCCTTTAATTATATTACTTCATTATATATATTTTCTGTAAATGTAAAATGTTTTCCAGTGAGGTTTTTGTGTACTTTCCACCTTAGGGTCAGAATGCTGCAATTACATTTAGCTCTTAAAATTTTTTATCATAAAGCACCTTAAGAAGAACTTGAATGATGCTTATGACCATGCATTAAGATACATCTTTATAATAATCCTATGATCAATAACACCTTTCAGTCTTAACTCTAAAATGTGATTTCATATTTATTCACGCTAGCAATCATCTATGGAATTGGGATAAATTACCACATTTTATTTTTAAGAAAACAATTATTGGGGCGGAGCCTACATGGCCAACTGAGAGCAGTGAATTTTGAGAGCTCCATAAACTAGTATAATAATATAGGAACATTTTATTATTTTCAAGTTTAAAATGTCAGAAATCTTTAGATAATTCACTAAACTACATAAATATCAATTTTGGTGAAGATATACAAAAATTTTCCTGTCAAGTAACTTGGAGATATATTGAGTCACTGAATATGAACAACTCAAATAATTTTCATCCAGGTGCTGCTTTGAAAAAAGAACTGCAATTGATGACATCTACCTTACAGGAAATATATTTGAAGATGGATTGCTTTAAAAATGACTTAACCTCAAATTAAATTCTCAAAAAACAGACTGATACTCTTAAGAAACTATGACAGCAACACCATGCAAAAATAACAAATATAGAGACTTCTCTAAATGACATTGAAGGGAGACTCAAAGAGGAAGAATTCCAAAAAGAATCCCTGCTTAAACAGAATATATGACTGCTTAACAAAATAGGTGATTTAGAAAACAGGGAAAGGAGAAACAACAAAAGGATCTTTGGCTGCCTGAAAATACTGAAGGAGAAGACATTATTTCATTCTTAACCTGGATTCCTGAATTTTTAGACTTGAAAGAGGGACTTTCATTTGGAATTGAAAGGGTGCATAGAGCAGTGAGGAAACCTGCTTCTAACTCAACAAATACTCCACCTAGAGCCATAGTTATAAAATTTCTTTCATTTCTGGACAAGGAACTAATGTTAAAATCTGCTTGGAGAAAATCACCCTCAAAATACAATCAAAGCCTGATAAGGTTTGGCAATGATTATTCTTACAGAATACTAGAACAAAGGAAAAAAGTATGGCCAATAATAAAACTGTTGAAACAAAACAGCATTAAAGCATAGCTAGCCTTTCCGGCCAAGATAAAAATACTTTTTGCCAATGACTTAGAAGAAGCTACTATATTTATTCAAAATAACAACATAGCATCTATCACAGAAGAAATGTAATGGATGGCCCCTACTCTTAAAAGAATAAAAGAAACAAATCATTGGACTGATGCTAGAAAGAAGAAACAAAAAACTGATTCCAAGATAGCTGTCCCAAAAAAATAACTCTTACAACTACATCTCTCAAAGTATCAACTGATATGGTAAATCACTTGTCATCTGTTTTTATTTAAAAAAAGGAGGGTTTCTTAAACAACTGACAAACAGTAATGATTTATTCAGAATGTTCAAAAAGTCCAATAAGCCTTCACAAACAAAGGAAGGTCATGATGGGTTACTATTTACATTATATATTAGCCAAACAAAGCAACATATAATACAAACATAGACGTTTCTGGTCCCCTACTTGAACTCAATGAATACTTATCTTGTTCATTTTTCATTGATTTGACTTATAATAATTTAAGTAATTAATTAATTCAACAAGATACTATTCATCAGAGTTCAGATTAAAATGTAACAAATCAACATCATATATAATAGCAGTAACAGTCGAGTGTTTTGAAAAAAATGCTGTCAAGGAGACTAATGCCTTCTTCAGTTAAAGTATGATTTAGAAATGTCACGTATATCCTGGTTCAATAATAGTAGCAAGCTCTTAGAACAAATGTCATCATTATTCTTTCTAAATATAGTTAATATCAATTATGGCAGGTATCACAGCTATGAGTGCTGTTTGATCAATCCTGATATGGTGTGCATGGATGCAGCTCTGTCTGGCAGCTAGTACATATGTCATTATTATTCTGTCTAAACATAGTTAACATCAATTATGGCAGGTATCATAGCTTTGAGTACTGTTTGATTAAGCCTGACATGGTATGTGTGGATGCAGCTATGTCTGGCTGCTGTTGTATGCTGCCATTTTTATCTCCAGGAAGCTGTGGGTTTCGGCTTGTGATCGAGGTTTACTGATGCGTGTGCATTAGGAAGAGACATTTGGTGTTTTAGCCTGGATCCAGGGGAAGGGGGTGGAAAAAACTGTGATGTGGGATATTTTGGCAGAGAATAGTTTGTTTATATATTTGCTGAGTGAGAGGTGGGAAGGCTAGAAGAATGTATCTCTTATGGCAATTTGTTGGGAGTTTTTTTTTTTAATCTGTTTGCTCTCTGTTCTTTTCCTGGCTGCTGCCTCACTGAAAGGGAGGGAATTTAGGCTTGAAGTTGTAGTGAAGTGAAGCTTTGCTTCAGGTGCCTAGCGAGCCTCTGGTATGCAGTACACAGACACACTAAGAGAAAAAGATGCTCCCAGGTTGCTATGGTAATGGAGACAGAGTGACAATAATGCTTAATGGCTCTGAGGAGCCTCCAAGATAATTCTCAGCAATAAAGTTTTTGGTTTAAAAAATATATATATATATATAATAAAAGAGCTGTTTTAAACCACATGTACAAATATTGAGTATTCTGTCATATTTGCAAGATTTAAGTAGAATAATTGACAATTCTTCATTTAAAAAAGACCTAAATTTACGAAATACATATATGAAATCATATTTAATGACTTCGACATGGGAAACAGTATTTCAATTTTGTACAAAATATTGATAAACTATAAAACAACGCACAAAACCTGATATTGGAAATATATAATAAAAGGACACTCAATACAGTTAACTGAAGATATTAAAACAAATATCTTATTATCAATAAAATATACATCCTTTACACAATACTGGAAAGTTTTTCATTGGAAATGCTTGCAAAGAGCATTC
The DNA here is from genome assembly GCF_019279795.1 of Protopterus annectens. Classification (NCBI taxonomy): domain Eukaryota; kingdom Metazoa; phylum Chordata; order Ceratodontiformes; family Protopteridae; genus Protopterus; species Protopterus annectens. Next base: position 164,360,946 of record NC_056742.1, read on the forward strand.
TTATCCCAAGACAGAATCAGTAAAATTAGTTCTTCCATAAAAGGAATATGTTGGAGATGTGAGCAAGTACACAATGCAAATTGGAACCACATTTTCTTTGATTGTGTTAACAGTAAGCCATTTTAGAATGGTATTAATAACTTTCTGCAAGCTTTATTTAATGAATCATTTTTTAACTAAAGCTCTTGTATTATTAAATGTGAACAAAGGCCCTCATTTGAGTAGGTCAAACATGTATCTAGTATGGACTATAATTGCAATTTCAAGGAAGTGTATAACAAAAAGATGGAATATAAACACAATACCAACTTTGGAGGACTTCTACAGCCTACTGAAGACCGCAGCATTATTGGAAATTAAAATTAAAGAGTTAGGAATTTATCCAAAGCCGAGTACCTTCTTTGTGGAGTCTACATGTCCTCACCGCGGTTGGGTGGGCATTCGAAAGACATGCGTAAATGGGCGTGCCTTCATTGAAGGTTGGACGTCAAGCTGGCACCTCGGCATTCATGAAAATCTACTGGCAATCATTAGCAGACCAGAGTTCTGTTGTGGCGACTCCAGCTGGGAAAAGCCGAAAGACAAACAACAACAACAACTTGGTGAAAAGTCTTATCGTTGATTGACACTATACAATAATTGATCAGACACTCTGATAATGGATTGGACATACTTATAAAGCAACTGTATACATCAATATCTGTTATAGTGTCAGGCCAATGTAAATAGTGTACATAGTTATTTAAGATGTTATGTATAAATACTATTGAATTCATTCAAATGTATTTGAAAAATAAAAAAAGTTTGAGAAAAAAAAAAATAATTATTATAAATGTATTCTCTTTCAAACATTTCCATAGCAAATTTTCATACGATTTTGAGAAATTAGTATCACATGCATTTCCATTTTATATTTATAGATTTCTCCATGAAATGTAAATCCCTTTATATTTAATTTAAGCCATACAAGCTCACATATATACACTGCTAAGGATTAAGATCCTAAAACAATTGACTGCTTCCAGGCCATAATTATTACTCACTATACTATAAAAAAAAGATCATCTATGATGACCTAAAAATAATCTTCGTGCCACTGAATATCATCTAGTTTATAAGGAGCATAGCATGTGTCTTATGAATCTAATTTCTTAACACACTTATGTAAAAAAAATAATAACATGACCCACCTTTTCCAAATGTCCTTGACAGCTACTTATTATAGGTCTTCTAAATGGGCTATACAAGTCTTTAGGGACTTTTGGTAAACAATAAACTGTGACAGTCATATTATTTTCATATACCAGTGTCTCATTGACAATGTAATCTAATAAGGTAGACTACAACCTTTAGAAAATAATGTTTCAAAATCTAAATTATCTTTTAAACACTGGTCCATATTGATTTTAAAATGTGTATTATCATGTAAATGTTTTAACACATGCCTACATATTGATGTGCATTCACAATCACAATGTTCTTGCTTTGCCAGCCAGTATGATTATACTTTTTTTTTTAATAACCTAAATCTCTCAAGCCTAACCATTCTTCATTGGTAATGTTATACTGAATATTCTGTTGAGTTATATGGGTTTGTTTTAATATGCCAAACCATTTATTTTCTACCACCATTTGAAAGCTATTAATAGACTCATTATATAAAAAAACAGATGTTAAGTGACATTTAAAATAAAATGGAACATGTAATTGTTCATATGCTTTATAAGATAAGTCATCATCAAAACAGAAGTAATGAAATTCTGCAACAGTGGAATAACTAACATCCTTTTGCATCTTCATTAAAATTTACCATCTTGCCTTGCTTATTATAAAATTGTAGCTTTAAAGTAAGCTTATGAACAAAGTTATACAGTTCAGTTAATAAAGTATGCTATGTTCACAAGATCATAGAAACAAATTGCAGTCCTACTAATAACACAGTCTTTTGTGAATCAGTCAATTGATAATTAGAAAGATTAATAATTTCAGGACGCATGCACTTTATTTCAATATTAGTACTAGAATCTAACAAGTTAAACTGTAATGTACATTCAACATTTACAACATTCCTTGGCATCGACTACTATGGTGCCTTCAGCACCAGCATCAGCACAGGCATCTTTGGTTTCTGGCTTGGTGCTGACTTCTCCAATGGTGCCTCAGCAGGCTTTGCCCACCTCCTCAGTGTTGAAACCAGATCTGAATCTTCTTCCCCGGACAAGGTATTCACCTTCCATAGACCCCTTTGTGGGCCAGCTGCCCAGTTGCTTTCTGTAACAACCAACATCTCCTTTAGGATTATCCATTCGATTGTCCAGGAGTCTCTCAGAGGTAGACATTGTGAGGTTGGTGAATCACCTATTGTTGACCAGAAGTATTCCTGCATCTTTTCAGGCCCCTCTCCCTTCTGGAGTTGGAGTATCTTCTCCAAGGACTCCTGCACTGTCTCCTACTCTGGCTTCTACTGGAGCTTTGGAGCCCAGGACTTTGATTCTCATGGTACCAGCTGTTCCAGTGCCATTAGGCATCCCTACCTTGGCACTGGATGTTGCTCTGACTTCTTCAGTTCCCTCCTCAGAACTGCCAGATTCTCGGTGCCGAGACTCCTCTGCGGATTCTGATGGTCTCAGATCGGCTCCTGTTTTTTATTTGGAGCTGACCTTGGCTCTCAGGACTTTGTCATTTCTAGGTCCTTCCCCTGCTTCTGCTTCAGAGTACAGACTTTCAGACCAGGGTGTGATCTCAGCTCAGAGATGGTCTTTCTCATTTCCAGGCTCCCACTCCTCTTTGGGTGGTCCTACCTTCCAGATTATTCAGAGAGCTTTAGCCACTGCAGGCTCTCAGCTGGCCCCTCCTGCATCGGAGTGTCACATTACCATATCTTCTGGCCCAGAGTGGACACCAATCTCCATGACAGGACAGTGAGCACTGAAGCTTTAAGTTACCACTGTACAGGGCATCTCTTCTTCAGAGTCTTCCTCAGAGATTTTCGCTGAGGACCCCACCCCCTTAAGAAGATGTCCAAGAGGAAGCACTTAGATTCCCCGGAGGAATCTGTCACTGAGGACACGGATTTCAATGAAGGGGAAGGTTCTCCTCAGTCATCCTCTGAAGATGTCTCCTTTGGAGACATCCTAGAGATCTTCAAGCAGAGGGGTAACTGGAAGCTGCAAGACAGGACCTCAGAGGAATCCATGTACTTACAAGCATTCTGTGCTTGACCATCTACTTCCTGGGTGGCCCCACCTGCTGAAAATCTTATTAAGCTTATCGCACAGTGGGCTTGGAAGGCCCCTGACTCCATAGAGCCTATTCCTCAGAGACCAGACAAAATTCTATCTCTGCCAGAGGATCACCAATATGGGCCAAGGGTTTAGCAATAGATGCCATGGTGGTGGCCGATGAGAGTCCTACTGTATATCCTCCTAACCGGGAGTCTAGGACAATAGACAGATTTGACAAGTGGGTCTACTCTTCATCGACCTTCACATTCAGGTCCTTGAACTTTATGGCACATTTTACTAGACTCCAGAGAGCTCTGATTAAGGAGTTATTGGATATTCTCACTGGAGCTGTGTCTAATGAGGTGCAAGATAAGGTTGCCTCTGAGCTAGCCATCCTGGAGTCTACATCAAACTCATCCATGTGGCTTATTGTGCACACAGCCAAATGCATGACCAGAGCAGTGGGTTTTAGTGTTTCCATAAGGCACCACACCTGGATGCGCTTGTGTAAATTCATCGAGCCTTTCAAGTCTTCCTTTATCAATGCTCCTTTTGACAGATTTTCTTTGTTTGGCCCCAAAGTGAAGGGCACACTAGCATTCATTTTCCTACTCCTCAGGAATCAGAGGAAAGATGTGATTCAAAAAGTCCCAGGGACATGTTTGCAACCCCCCTCATATCAGGTGGGCTCAGATGGAAGACGCCGACCACAAGACAGAGGTGGCCCATGAAAGCAGGGTTCCAGAGACTCCTCTGGACAACCCTACCAGTGCTTCTGAAAGGAGGCCCAATTGCTTACCTCTAGAAGAAGTTGGGAGAAGGCTCTCACTGCACTCAACAAATAACGTCTGATACTTGGGTGCAGAGAATCATTACCAGAGGTTATCATATCCTTTTCATCCTTTTACCGAGATACTGAGAAAAATCCCACCCAATCAGAGGGCTCAAGCAGCACAGAGATTCAAAATTTGCTAGGAAAAAGAGTCATCAAAGAAGTCCCACCAGACCAGAGAGGATCTGGATTTTACTCCAGGTTCTTTTTAGTGCCAAAGAAGATGGGGGACTATAGGCTGATATTGGACCTCAGCCTTCTGAGCAAGTTTGTTCAGCAGACAAAATTCTGGATGGCCATGGTTCAGTCTATTCTCCCCTTTCTAGTGGAAAAAGATTGGATGTGCTCTATAGACCTTCAAGACACGTATTACCAAATAAAGATGGACAAAAGCTCAAGAAGGTATTTCCGCTTTTGGCTAGGGGCCAGACATTATCAGTTCAGAGTGCTGTCCTTTGGTCTCACCACAGCCCCCTGAGTGTTCACCAAATGCATGACAGCAGTCATGGCTCATGTGAGACTACATGCATTCTGGGTGTTTCCTTATCTAGATGACTGGCTCTTTACTACCCCTACCAGACATCTTTTGCTTCAAGCCACAGACTTCTTCATACACTTGTTCAATGCCCTGGGCATAACCGTCAACAAAAAAAGTCACAACTGTCTCCCACTCAGTACCTAGAATTCAAAGGAGCCCACCTCAACACAGTTTCGTGTATAGCTTATCTACCCTTTAACAGTCTCCAAAAGATAAGGTCTTAATTACAGCTCATTTTAGTAAAAAAAAAGTGCCCACTCTACTTGTCCTTCAAGCCTTACGATCTATGGTGGCAGCCATCACCTTGGTTCCCTTGGTTAGATTTCACATGAGGATACTTCAATGGCTTCTGGCTTTCCAATGGTCCATTCTATCTCATCCGATGACTCGCCTGATTTTAGTAACAGGATGTTGCAAAAAGGATCTATCCTGGTGGATGCAGTCAGAAGAAATCTTAATGGGCCGTCCCTTTGTTCCCCCTCAACTCAAAGCCATAGTGACCATGGATGCCTCCCAGATGGGGTGGAGGCCATTATCTGGGAAAGACAGTCCAAGGCACTTGGTTTCCACAAGAGGCCAGCTTGCACATCAGTGTCCTGGAAATGAGAGCAGTGCTCCTAGCATTGCAAGCCTTTCAATCTGCTCTTCCTCTGGGAACAGTTGTGATCCAGTCAGACAACATGTCAGTGGTATGGTACATCAACAAACAGAGTGGAACCAAATCCTACCCCCTTTGTCGGGAAGCTCTCAGAATGTGACCATGGTGATATCTTCCAACAGCTTTCTTGTGGCAACGCATATCCCAGGGAGTTCCAATGACAAGCTGAGCAGACACATTCTACTGCCTCATGAGTACTCTTTCAATCCCAAAGTGGCAAAGGAAATCTTTCATCGATGAGGCCAGCCTTGCTGCAATCTCTTTGCCTCCCCAATGAACAAGTGCAGCAGTTACTTTGCACTAATGCCCCCTCAGGGGGAGTCTCCAAGAGATGCTTTTCTCAATTGGCTCTCATGTCTTCTTTATGCCTTTCCCCCCTTTTCCCTCATACCCCTCTTCCTAAAGAAAGCGGAAAGGTTGTAAGGCAATGTGGTACTCAGTGCTCCCTTCTGGCCCAGGCAAATTTGGTTCCCCTTTCTATGGCCTCATTTGATTCACCATTCATGGATTCTTCACCCAGTTCCAGACTGGCTGTCTCACCAGAACAGATTGGTGCATCCCGATCTATGCACTCTCAAACTCACAGCTTGGTTCCTCCAATTTCATTTATCGCCAGGCAAAATAATATAACTTCTACAGTACAAAATATTTTTTCTGGATTCCCATAGGCCTTCCACCAGGAGACTCTATTCCAGTAAATGGAAGAGATTTTCAATTTGGGCCTCTGAAGGCAACTTAGATCCTTTTTTTGCACCTGTTGAAAAAGTTTTGCAATTTTAGCTACCCTGTTTACCAAGGAGCCTCTGCTTCCACCATTAGAGTCCAGTTAGCAGTCATTTCCAAATTTCAGAATGGCTACAATGACCATTATTTAATTTTCCATCATCTTTGCAAGGTCTTTCACAAAGGTGCTTTATGTCTAAAACTTACATTCAAAAATCACTTAGTTCCATGGGATCTCACCTTGGTTTTGCAATCTTTAGTACTACCTACCTTTGAACCTGCAGCTATGTACCATCTTAAATTCCATTCTTGGAAAACTCTTTTTCTAGTAGCCATCACTTCTGCCAGAAGAGTCTCTGAGATCCAAACATTATGTGCAAATCCCCCATATATCATTTTTCATAACGACGGGGTGTTGTTGAGAACTAACCCTTGCTTTCTTCCTAAGATAGAATCCAATATTAACCAAACTATTGAGTTACCAGTTTTCTTCCTCAAGTTTTCCAACAAAGGTGAATATTGCTTACACTTACTGGATGTACATAGGCAACTATGCATTTACCTTAACAGGACTAAAGAGTCCAGGAAATCAGATCAATTGTTTATTTCTTTTTCTGGCCCAGTGGTAGGAAAAGTTGTATTAAAAGTGACCTTATCTAAATGGCTGAGAGACTGCATTACTTTCATTTATGAACATAACAACCAAAAGTTACCTGCACCTATTAAAGCGCTTTCAACCAGATCAGTTGCCACATCAGCTGTTTTTCATTCATAAGCTTCTATGGATGAAATATGTGCCTCTGCAACTTGGGCTACACCTCATACCTTTATCATTCATTACAAGTTGGATATGGTCTCCAGGGGAAAAGCATCCTTTGGCTCTATGGTTCTCAGGAATATCCTTCCATAAGGCCACCTAGGAACTATAGTAGCTGGGGACTGTGTCCCATTCATCAAAAATGAACAAAGATTGACAACATCATATAAAGAAGTTATGCACTCATTATAACATTCCATCACTGTTGTTGATCTTTGCTCATTCTTGACATCCCACCCATGTTCCTCCTCTTGTAGATTCCTTGGGGGATCAAACCCTTGTCCTGGGTTTCCTTGGGGTTTTTACCTTGGACATTGTTTCTACTAACAATTTCTGTGTAAATTCTTGCTATGGTCTGCAAACTCAAGCTGATGTAAAGGAGAGAGGGGCATTATGGGTAGAGTCTTAGCTTGAGAGATTTTTGGCTGGCACAAGCTGTACAATGGCCGAGCTAATTCCAAGGATCGGAACAAAGTCCCATTCTTCAATTCTGAATGAAGATCGTTAACACAGATGGAACTTTATGGTGAGCAGATAACTTTTTTTTCATTATTAAACTATCTTGTTTCTCCCGCTACCATTGTTGCTCTCTTTTGGAAAGGCGGTGATTTGTGCATGAAAATTCCCATTTTCAGTTTGAGGATTATTATTCCAAATATATTACTGTAATAACTTGAGATGGCATTCACTGTTTTTCTGTGACCATATTATGTTCTGGTGCAATTTTCATTGCACTTTCACCACATAGTCCCCTTTTTGATCTGAGGTGTGTGGGCCTCCATTGTTGTTTAATAATGTTTTACATTTATAGTCATCCTAATATGTACATATTTACACTGAAGAAGGAAAACATAACTGAAGTGCAAGTCATATTGTTTAGAAGAAATTAGAATGTCCTGAAAAGATGAATGGAATTTTAGAATGGAGTATCTATGATTACTTCTGAGGTCCAAAAGTATGCGTCCTTAAATAAAAAAAATGGGTAAGATAGTTGCCCCTTTTTCCAAAGTAGTGTGATCTTTTGAGTAATGTATTTAGAGCCTGGAGGTATTGCTATGTAGGGAAATATATTTTGCCAGGAAAAAAGTATTTAAAGTACCCTTTTATGTCAGCATTGTATCTCACAATTTTAGTTGTTGCAATTGTGAAAAGAAGACATTAGAATATTGAGTGGCTGGAGTGAGATGGAAAGCAAGAATGTATTTCATAGTATAAAAAATAAGTCTGTAGAAATAAAGGGGGTAAAGCTGAAGAGTTGATGAGAAGATGAGATGTACTATGTGATAGGTATTAAAGGTCTAATGAGAAGAGTTATAAATAAGAAGTAGAGAACCATATCCAGTAAGTAAGAGAGGTGGAGTTGGCGATAGTGGGATAATAAAAAGGGATGGGAGTTATTCAGTATGAAAAATTGCATGGCATGAAAACAAGAATAGAATGTGATAGCTGTAGTCAGAATCAGAAATCAAGATTAGGATAATTAAACAAATTGATTTCAAATTGACAAAGATCTCCCATCCAGAGGAATAGGGTAACCAAAAGTAGTTTTCAAAATTGATGTCTATTCCTTGAATGGATTAGAATCCTTGTTTCATATACTTAATGAACTTATAGTGGTTTGGATCTCACTTTAAATATTTGTAGGAGAGGAAGGGCTAAGGCAGACAGGTATGGTGGAAATTTTGGATTGGAGGGGTGGGGATGGTGACAACCTAATTTGAATATTTCTAATTAATCTCCAATGTGGTGGTAGAGTAGACCTTCCTGGTATCCCCTGCCCTTCCCCTTTACAATGCTCATTCTTTATGCAGTTCATGGTATGTAAAATACATGCAAGTCCTTATTTTGTTGTTCTTATATAATTTCAAAGTAGCTAAACCAAGGATTTTTGTATTACAAACAAAATTGTATTCAAAACATTTGTAAATGCCTTTGTTTCAGATGCTTCCTCAGATCCATCCAGTAATCAGTGAATTATCCAATCCTAACTTCTTCCTTTTATATTTTATATTTTATATTTATGAAGTACAGTGATCTGTTTTAATGGGCTTATGTTTCCATATCTGTCCCTGCTGTTAGTAGGCTTACTTAAACATACACTTTACATTCTACATTTTATTACATCATACAATAGGGAGGTGAAGTATGGGATGTCATGGGGATGGTGAGTTATGAGATATCATGATGACAATATGTAATGTGATGCACAGTGTTCCACAGTGAAGTTACAGTGATTTATATCTCCTTCCACCCACCACAGTGAGTGAAACAGCATCAGCCACAGACTCCATTGTTTTTCCACCACCTGGGAACTCCAGTGCCCAAGCTTCTAATCACATTTTGGTCACCTGAATCATAGTCAGGGCTTCATCCCTCTATGTCAAGCAACCTGTGTTCTTTTTGTAGGAAAGAACTGGAATACCTGGATAAAACCCATGCAGACATGAGAAGAATATGCAAACTCTCTACTGACACTCAGATGTTAGAACTTAAGCCTGAGCCCTGGAGGTGTGCAGCAGATAACATAAATGCTTATTCCTCAGAGGACTATATTTCTTTTAGGAGCTGAGATCTTTGTTACATTTCATTATATCTGATATTTCAAGACAGACTAATTGTAGTTTAAATAAGGAGCATGGAATGCATTTTATATGATTTTGAGCCAATGGTAAAACTTAAATTTTGAGTGCTAGTTTTCTGTCATTGAGGCCAGTTATTATGTTACCACACATGTATAGGATTTGATCTTTGAGGCCAATCACTTTGTTGGTGTTGGGCTGTGACTTTAGAAGTGAAGGCCTTTTTTAACATTGCTTTAAATGATGATCAACATAATAATCTTTTTGGAAAATGTAATTCATGACTATTTTAAAGTAATAAGTAAAAACCCTCAGGACAATTGATTTAAGTGCAAGAAGTTAAGAGCCATAGGTTCAGATAACAAATGTCAAAATAATGAATAACATAACTGACTGTCACTGTCATTCAATCAAAGATTTAAGAACGTTGATTGTCTTTGTGAAAGAATTGACACAGGAGATTGAAGACAGGAAAGATGTTGTAAACTTATGATAAAGAAGAAATAATACACTCAGAAATGCAAGGTAAAAAAAATTTGGGAGCAAATGTGTACATTCAACATCCAATGAGATGGAAAGGTATATTACATTAATACAGCAATACATTTATATATATATATATATATATATATATATATATATATATATATATATATATATATATATATATATATATATATATATATATATACATATATATATATATATATATATATGTGTGTGTGTGTGTGTGTGTGTATGTGTGTGTGTGTGTGTGTGTGTACTTGTGTATAAATTAAATAACCAACCCAAAGAAGGAAGCCAAAATGAAATAACCACAAAAAAGAAGAATGTGAGGGATAAAAATAAAATAAAGCACCGGACCAGCAAGGTCAGACAAAACACTTGTAAATGTATTTACAATGCCAAATAACTTAGTTAAATAACTGAGTTATTTGGAATTGTAAATAAATTTACAAGTGTTTTGTCTAACCTTGTTGGTCCGGTGCTTTATTTTATTTTTATATTCTCAGTTTAGTGTTCCTTGTGAACCAGTGTGTTTTTTTCTGTTTACTTAAGAATATGAGGGAGGTTTGCACTGCTTTTATTGTGCCTCATAGTACTTTAATTGTAATAGTTAGGATATCTACAGAGGGAGTGACATTACAAGGAGAAGTCTTGACTAAAAAAGCATGTCATACCAAAAATGAATAAAGTGGAAATGCTAGGTATAAATTTAAACACACAGAAACAAAAAGGAAAGAAAAAAATAGTATGGAGGTCTGCCAGAACTTAGCAGGTGTTAGTAATGAAGATGCTGGACAGACTGAGGTAAATCTAGACTATATTATTTTGGAAACCCCAAGGACTCTATTCACCTATTTGGCTTCAACCAACTAATGAGCTCTACCACCAGAATCAACAAAAGTACTAACAGGCAGTCCACACTGGATTGGGTATTGATAAACAAACCCCATAATATAAAATCATCTGGTTGCTTACCAGATAGATAAGTGAACACCTCCCAATCTATGTAATAAGACAACACATTCACCCAAACAAATAATCTATAAACACTCAATTCAAATAAATTTGATAATGACACATTTATTACAGCCCTGCCCCATTACAACTGGAATGTACTGAGTAATGCCCCTAGATGAAACAGTTACTCTCTTCAATTACACCTTCCTAAAAATGTTAAATTATTTAACACCAGTTAGGAGAAGAAGGGTAAATGCTATCAAAGCACTATGGCTGACAAAAGAAACCAAACAAATTGTGCTGCAAAGAGATAAAGCATAGACTTAATGGTATAAGAATAAAACACAACATGCCTGCCAAAAGTTTAGATATTTCAGAAACCATACCACATTCCATGTTAAATCTGATAAGAAATCATTCTATAGTAATGTCCAACAAAAGCACCAAAACAACCCCAAGCTTTTTTGGTCATCTCAAGTTAAACTGTTTCTAGACCTTACCACTACACCCTATCTTACTTTAAACAACAAAGAGCACATTGTCACTCACTTCAACACTCAATTTTATCCAATCAGTTCTATCACAAATCAACAATCACCTCACTTCACCCCTCCAACTTTCATCTATTCTCAAAAGTAACACACTGTCTTTTAGTTTTCAGCCTGTGCCAACACCAACCATAAAAAAAATTGCCAAATTAAAAGCAGCAATCGGAGTTGCCAATACCCTTCCCAATGAGTTCCTCAAAACGGGTAGAGAAGCACTAGCCTTCCCTGTCTTCATTCTGATTAATCGGTCATTAATTGAAAACTATGTCCCATCCATCTGGAAAACTTCCATTATTATACCCCCTTCATAAAGGCGGTACTTCAGCATAGTTAACAGATTACAGACTTATTGTTATCCTATCACTCCTCTCAAAAATCCTTGAGAAATGTATCCACTGTCAGGTTATGAAACAGATAACCAAGCACAACCTCCTCTCCAACACCCAGCACAATATTTCAGGCCCAACCATTGTCTACTACTCTTCTCATCAATTTCACCAACATAATAAACCAATACAGAAGTGAGAGTAATCTTGTTTCTTTACCTTTTCTTGACTTTCCAAAGCATTTGACACAGCGTCCCATCAAAAGTTCCTTTCTGAACTTGGAACTCTAGGTCTGACTTACCCCTCTCCTGGTTTCACAGTTATTTATGCATTTGTCAGCAGGCAACTAAATGGCAACAAAAACTTTTAGCATTTCAACCCATCTCTTGTTGATTTTCCCCCCAAGGGTCAATACATTTGAAGTTTAGCAATGTGATTGTATACACTGATACAGATGATATAGTATTAGGGGAAACAATGGTGATAACAAGAAAAATTTAGGAACATTTAACATCAGTGCTCTCTGTAGGGGTTAAAATAATCTTTGCAGATATTACATATAGTGATGCTGCTGAATAATATGTTAATCACAAGATTGATCGGGTTAGCATATTCATGGAAATGTACCCTAACTGAAAGGATGTAGTCATATTTTCAATCCAAATATATAGAATTCCTCACATTATTAGACCACATAAAACTAATTTGATAGAAGCATGAAAGATAATTGTGGGGAACAGTATTTTGAAAATCTTAAATGAAACTAGTACCAGTTTTCATTATCAGACATAGAGGATGGTGTTCATGTTCCGGGACTTTAAATTTTTGTAGCGATGATCCATGAAGAGTGGCGCTATGAGGTTATGCAAATCCCAGATTTTCAGGATGATTACAGAAATGTGGAGGAGTTTTTGTGAACATGCTCCCCTATCACAAATGCAACATATGATTAGCAAATAAGTGATAGGAAGACAGCTATTACACTAAGGGGCTTTACGCATCTGTGCATGAGTTTAATTCATAGACATGAATCTGTAATAAACTTGTTTGCTTAGAAAGTGTGTCAATAACCAGGAAAGCAGCAGTTTCCAGTCAGAAAATGCAGATGGAAGGGGAGCTTGGTGCTTCTGCATACCTTGACATTTTTACTGATGTGGTCGCTTGGGTAAATGTTTCATTTTGATGCTTGTGCATACATTTACATATTACTAAAGGGGTCACTTGGGTGAATGTTTCATTTTAGTGCTTGTGCATAACCTGGACATATTACTGAAGGATTCCCTTGGAGAAATGTTTCATTTTAATTCTTGTGCATACTAGATCATGTTATTGAAGGGGTCACTTGGGTGAATGTTTCATTTTAGTGCTTGCACATACTAGGAAATATTATTGAAGGGGTCGCTGAAAGAAATAATTAATTTGTGTGTCTGGGAAGTCCTTGTACATACATGTTCAGAGTGCTGAAGTGATTGCTGGGCAGAATCATTTATTGTGTCATTTTAGTGCTTTTAGATACTTAATACAAACTAATGAAGGGGTCGCAGGGGAAATAATTCATTTGTGTGTAAGGGAAGTGCTTGTTCATACTTGAACAAACAAGTTTGCAGTTTACAACTCCAGTATCAAAAGTGAAGCACCACATTTAACAATGGATGTGCATATGCAGGGATGTCAGACTATGAAATGCAAAACCACCTCATTAGCATAGTACGCTTTACAACATTTCTCATTTGCATCTCATTATTTTTTAGGCCTTGTGCAGTAGCATAAATGGCTACTATGAATCTTACCTTTCTGTGCTTATTTATAAGCATCAGGAATATTCCTATCGCATTTGTGCAAATGACTATGAATACAGGCCTAAGAGTTTGGATTTTTAATAGCAAACATTTATAGGCTCAATAGTGACATCCCCTTACTTGCAGATTTTCTACAGACCACTAAGTGGATGTAACAATAATTAAAGAGATCTGGGAGAGAGAGAAGAATGGTTACCAGTTGTGAATAGTTTTATAGCACTGCATTCTTGTGCATATACAATGACTGACATGAAGAAGTGGGGGGGAGGGTGATTTTGGTGAAGGAAAATATATTGCATTACAAAGTGTCATTTGTTTAATGTTGAAAAAAATAAATCAGACAGTGTTACTTTAGATATCAGCAAGACATACATTCCTGTGGTAGACATGCATAGGCCGTCTATTTTATTTTAAGTATTATTCCAACCTTTAAAACTGCATTATAAAAAGAGATAATTAATCTCTCAGGAGACAAACAGGGCATAGTGGACACACAAGTTAACTGAAGAAAATGTTTAGTATATTTTTAAAAGGCAATGTAAGATCTTTGGCTTCATGGTTTGGATCCATTAATTCAATTACTGGAGACCAGGTAATTTATGATAGGTGTGCTTTAATCTTGTAGATGTTAGTCTGGGATTTGTTTCTGAAGGATATATGCATAAAGGGAATATTTAGTGCTAGGTTTTATATGTAGATATTTATGGGGTAGTGCTCAATAAAAGAAGAGAAGTGTATGGTACCTACAGATACACTGGATGGATTGCTTGTAATTATTAGTTTTACAACTGAGTGATTTGAGGATACCATGTTGAGGACATGTAAGCTGGGTTACAGCTGAATGGAATTGATGTCAGAGATGTCATTGTGTGTAGGTCCTAGAAAGTTTAGAATGAAGTCACCTTATAAAGTAAGCTTTTATGTGTGGGAAATGAGGTGACTGTGTAATTTAGCAGTGATTGAAATTGTTGTAACAAGGAAGAAAGCAATAGGCAGTCTACTGCTATGTATTATGGGTATTTATTTGTGGTGTTAAGGCAAGCTACTGCTATGTATTATGGGTATTTATTTGTGGTGTTAATTTTAAGCAGAATCTAGTTTGGGTTATAGTCAGCTGTGCTGCTAGCCTGTGTGCCTGAGTGGATGTTTGGTTTACATTTGTGTAGCAATAAGGTGCTACCACCATTTTTATTTCTGATTCAGTGAAGTCAGTAGTCTTTGCCTTGGAAATTACGGATGGTTATCTTGTCAGATTTAAACTAAGGTTCTGCAATGACAAAAACATCTGACTTGTACTGGACTGCGAGATACTGATTTGATCTATTTTATTCTAATGCTATGAGTGTTGATAAAGTCACAGGACAGTTTCATAAGTTTTAGAAAAGAATGATTAGTCCCTAGGTCATTAAAATGTGCTGACTCCTTGAATCAACGATTACAATTTTCATAACCCATCTGACAATCTAATTTTTTCTTGAATATTACTAAACTTCCTGATGCTCATATTATCTGAAATAATTTATCACAGATTTTTGGGATAACACAAGTAATGAATTTACTTCTTAACACAAATGGGCAAAACTTGATAACTTCACAAATGAAAAGGAAAAAGGTTGAAATGCCAAACCAATTCCAAATGAAAGCACGGACACCAGAAATAAGCTTTCATTCACTTTAATAACTGTGAACTTCCTCAGAAAACATCCATCATGTCACATGATCTGTAATGTGTCTATTAACCAAATACTTTCCTAATTTTCATATATTCATCATTTCATAATTTAAAAATGTTTCTACACACAATAGTCACTTAATAATCACATAAAAAAAGAAATATATATATATATATATATATATATATATATATATCTATATAAACAATGCATAAAAATTCCGGTACTTCTGGTGAACATCGGAAAGGTACGACAGTTACCGATGAGCTGAAGATGTTGAGTCTGAGCGAGTGGTTTTACTCAATAACAGTGTTCTACAACATGTTTTTCAGACTCACGGTAATCCATTTTTGGATATTGAAGACAAAATGAACAATGAACCTGTAAGTACTGATGATTCACTAAACTCAGCATTTGATCAAAACAAATGCAAAAGCTTGATTTTTGACTTTGAGAAATTAACTTTAAAATATGTAATGCTCAACGTTGAAATAAGTTACTTTACGGAATGCATAAGGCAGAAGTGTTTTCCGCAAGGCTTGCGTTTCAACAAGTTTCCAAACTGTGCAAAAAATGGAAATGAGTTACATAGCCAATTGGTTGAACTCTTTAATGACTCTGCCATTAGCATGATGCGTATTCTAGTGGAGCATTACCAAAAACAGATGGAAGAAGTTAAAATTGCCATGAGCAATTTGGACTCGAAAATAAAAAACTTTTCATGTTTTAACATGTTTAACCATTTGTATTGTGGTATTGCAGCTAAAGCTGATAGATACAGGGTGATAGATGATAGATTCTGGGTAGATGGATGTTTTCTGAGGAAGTTCACAGTTATTAAAGTGAACGAAAGCTTATTTCTGGTGTCTGTGCTTTCATGTGGAATTGGTTTGGCGTTTCCACCTTTTTCCTTTTCATTTGTGAATTTACTTCGTACTGATGTTTTATTGAGAAGTACTATAAAACTAATATTGTGGTTATAATTATGAGTCATAGGATTTGAGTATAAATCTAAATTTAGTAAAGCCTAGGTATCTACATCCTTGAATGCTGTATATGCCAAGATAGCTTTACCCAGAAAATATCTATAATGTAAAATTGTATATATCTGTCATGATAACTTAAATCTTGCAGAGTTGGGTTACACTTGATAAACTTTCTTTTAACAGACTCACATTTTTGAAGTGTATTACTTGTATACATCCAAGAATTAATTCTAAAATTGGTCTTAAATAAGTTTTGTAAAGCAAGACTATATTCTTTTCAAGTGTTAAAGAGGTGGATTTAAGCATTAGTCCTATTTGTCTTAATGCTTTATTTCTAATGTTCTTGACATGTTTATAAAAACACAGACTGCTGGTTATTGTTATCCCAAGACCTTAATATTTGTCTGCTTAATGCCAGAACTGATCCATCCAGAACTGAAGGATGTCTTATTGTGTGCCTGCCAAAGCACATTACCTGTCACTGTTTATTGGTGAGGTGAAGGCACGTATTATCAGCCCAAACTGAAATGTTAAGCAAGTGCATATTTATTACTGTAGTGTCATCTTTTGACATTGCCACAAAATCAGCTTTGTAATCATCTGCATAGTTGTTTACTGAATTAAATTTTATTTGCTGGAGAAGTTGTAAACATCAAATTGAACAGAAAAGGCCCCCTAGCATAGATCCCTGTGGAACCCCAAGGCAATATTAGTAAGTAATCTGTGCAAACTCCTTAAACAGTTACACAAGCCAGTTGTTGCCCCATGTCACAAAATATGGATTAAATTTAGTACCATTTATGTATTTTAATAATTGAAAAGTGTGTCAAGGTCTCAAACAGTTTATGAAGATCTAAGTAGATAACACTAAACATTAATCCCAAATCTAAAGCCATATTAGCTTGACCATAAAATTCCACCAAGATGTTGAAGGTGGACCTTCCTGGAGTAAAACCATGCTGATTAAGATCTCTGTAGTTTCCACTATTGTCAGGGTCTGCTAAAAAATATATAATACCCTTTTCTAAAGATTTCCGTACAGTTTGGAGGAATTTATTTGGGGAATTAGAGATAATGTATGGCTAATTTAGCAAACTTTGTTGAGATGATGGACTTAATTGTTGGGATAAAGTTTTTCTGATTTGTCTCTGTGAGGATCTGTAGTAGATATTGGAAAGTGGTTTGAAAAATACATATTTTATATGATGTTGCAGCAGCTTAGATGCTGGGAAGTGAGGCAATGTAGTAGCAGATTAGAAAGAGAGGATAGCTGAAAAATGGTGAGTTAGGTGAACAACATTATGTTGATGTGTAGGCAAGATAGTTGTTTTACAAATGGAGATTATTTACTTTGTAATTTCTGGTATGTTTGTGTGTTGTACTGGTTGGTTCTTATATGTGTTGGTGTGTTGAATGAATGAATGTTAAGTGTTAGGTGTATATTATGATGATTCAGTACGCAGTGGTGTTTTAACTCTAAGGGTTAAGTCAAATTGGTGAAATGTGTGGAGATAGGTTAGAATAAATGTATGTGTCTGGGGGCTGTGGATTTGAGGATGGGATGGGGAGACACAGGTTGCACTTCACATGCTAGTGGTAGTCTATCAATCTGCACAAGTGCTGATCCCCTTTTTTCACTGAACTGAGATTCAGACAAGACTTGAGTTGCATATCACTAAACGTATTTGTTTTCCCATATACAATGTGCAATATATATATATATATATATATATATATATATATATATATATATATATATATATATATACAACTTTCGTCAAGAGATAGGTCCAAGTAGGAATTTCAGCATATGTAGAAAGATAATCCCATGGCAGAGAACTCAGCAAATGCTAACTGTCAATTTGTTGTGGGGGGTACAATCAGAAAGAACAGAACATTCATGAAAACTGCTACTTGGAAGGAGAAGTTAATGATTTTCTAAGGAACATATATAAAAAAAACTTAAGTTAATAAGTACGGCAGGTGAGCTTGCTTGTGTTTGTGCTCTTTCTACTATAGTACTTTGCATATCTAGATGTGCAGGTGAGCTTGCTTGTTTTTGCACTCTTTCAACTACAGTATTTTGCATATCTAGATGTGCAGGCGAGTTTGCTTGTGTTTGCACTCTTTCTACTATAGTACTTTGCATATCTAGATGTGCAGTTGAGCTTGCTTGTGTTTGCAGTCTTTCTACTATAGTATTTTGCATATTTAGATGTCATCTTGGAGATGGGGTTTCCCTTTCAGCTGTATAACACAGCAGGTAAACAACTGAGTTAAGCATCTACAGTCTGCCCACACAGAAGGTTAACTCTATAAACAGTGTTTCATTTTTTTTTTTTTTTTTGCAAATTGACATGAATTAACAGCTCTGTGGAAATAAAGGTATATAAGTACAAGTTACACATGTTACAGAAAAAAGCAAGTATACCAACAAAATCTGGAAACAGAGTGAGAAAAGGACAGGGAGAACTGAAAAGGATTAAACATAAAGCATAGCAAGACACATAGTGTGAGCCAAAAAAGTCTAGGCAGTCATCTGAACTTAGAAACAATTCATGTCATGCTATAGCTTGTGTCCGCACCATAGATATATAGTAACAATAACACTTTTGCTCCCATATCTGTTTTTTTTCTGATTTCATGTTAAATAGATCTATGATTCTGGAATTTTTACTTATAGCAAAATTATCAGAAGGAAAACGATGTAGCAAAATTAACTCTATATAATTAAATTGCCAAACAAATAGTCCTTCAAAGCAGATTTTATATTTCTTTTCATGAGCACTACGTCATCTACCTCTTTTAAATATCAATACCTGACCATCTTAATAGTGTTGACTCTGACTCATGTGGCATCAAACATTAATTTTACTTTCCCCTTTAAGATTTTTTAATGCCTCTTGGTGTACTATTTTAGCCTGTAACACAACTTATTTTTAGAAAGCCCTTTACACTCAGCTGATTTCTTTTTGCATGAAGATATCTCTCAGTCGTTTTCTTAATATGAATGTACATCACAACCTAGTTTTAATAAAAAAAAAAAAAATCACCTGGCAGTATAACAAACCCCTTGGTTTAGTAGAAATGCACACTGTTTAAAATAATTTACTGCAACCTTTATGTGCATCTTTGGGAAATAATTTAATTTAATATTTTTCAATGCCTATCCCTGATAGTTCCCTCATTAAATATTGTATAACTTAATCTAAGATTTAACTCAGGATGCAGCTGCAAGCTGTTATCTTGAGATGCATTTCCAAAATGTACATAATGTAAAATATCTGTATGTGTTGTTCAAATAGTATACCCCCACACATATAATATATATGTTTTTATACACACACTTATATACAAACATATGTACATGCATACATGCATGAATATATTAAAGGTTTTTATTGCAGAGTTCCAATACCCCCGAGTCCAGATTCTCCCACAGTTGTACTACAAATTGGAGGGGTTTTTTCCAGTACAGCCTCTGTATATATTTTCTTCCTAAGGAAAAGCTGACTAGGAGTAATGAATCTTATCTAACAAACAGTTCAATTCATGTTACCACAATACAACACACTTTTTTCCATGCATACAGAATGAAAGTGATGCCAGCGTGCATGAAACCCATCTTTCCTTAACGCCTCTGACCCTAAGTAGAAGTAAACCTAGAAAATACATGCTCCCATAGCAGACACCTTTGGATTGTACTTATGATAGCAGGTGGGTTCCAAATTATTCAGAGTTTTCTTCCAGTATTGAAATATCCAGAGGCTTATCAAACAGAGCAGAGCATGGTTGAATATCCCATTTTTAAATTGTACAGTTGTAAAATATAGGTAAAGTAAACCCATTGTTTATGGGATGAAAGTGAGTCCATTTTGTTCTTTTTAATTTTATTCAGTTAAGAAAATGCTAAAGTTCAACAAACTGAGTCATACTTTTGCTTACATATCTATTTATATCTATATACATGTATATACCTATATCTGCATCTATGTCTATATATCTGAATATAGAATATATATTATATATATATATATATATATATATATATATATATATATATATATATAAATATATGGGAACACTATGGAAGTCCGAAACCTCACAATACTGATGCCCACAATACCGATGCCCAGAAGCATGAAACATCAGGATCCCAACAACGAATAATGGAGATTGACGTACAGTGCGTAATGGGAAGTTTGTCATTCTCCCCACTGTAGTGCGATCTCAGAGTAGGTATATTTAAGTTACGGGGGTGTGTTGGGCAGAGCCCCCCACGTGGGGGGTGCAGGAAGGCTTGCTCACCTGCATACATGTTGTTATTGATGGTTTTGGGCTTTTGTTTTGTTATGTTGTTTTAGGTATTTTGAAGTTTTGTGCTTCTGGGTGTTAGTATTGTGCATGTCGGGATTGTGAGGTTTTGGGCTTTCATAGTGAATCCATATATATATATATATATATATATATATATATATATATATATATATATGTATTTGTGTGCATGTGTGTGTGTGTGTGTGTGTGTGTGTGTGTGTGTGTGTGTGTGTGTGTGTGTGAGTGTGTGCGCACGTGCGTGTGCGTGTATGTGTGCGTGTGTGTGTGTGTGTGTGTGTGTGTGTGTGTGGGGGGGTGTGTGTGTGGGGGTGTGTGTGTGTGCCAGTAAGCAAGGATTGTGAAAAGAATTTAGCATACAAATACAGGTTTGTTGTAGGTTGGAGAATTTTAGATGTTTTTGATTGGTTGTTGTGTGTTTTTTTTTTTTGCAAGTTTGTCTAATTGGATTAATTTCAGTCAGTCAACAACTTGTGAATCAAGTACCACTCAATCAACTAAAAAAAAAGACAAAAACTATTTTCAGTGGACCTCAGTGGAAAGTTATTTTTGCAGCAGGCAAACCCCCTGCACCTACTCTGGTGGACAATCCAAATGCCCTCAAATTTAAATATACCAATTCAGTAGTCACATAACAGTCAACACTCACTTAAACTGGTATTGATCGATGAATCATTGGTTGTTTTTCTTTCCTTATTTTGGGGGGTTAGTTTGAGGTTGATAATGCAGTCATTTTTTTTTTTTTTTGCTTTTATTCTGCCTTAGACTTCATTATAAAAAACAGGGTGTAGGATTAGGTTAGTTTATTTTTTCTTATTTAATGGATACTTTTTTCTTAGATATTTGTACTTTATTCTCATTGCCTGCACTGGAATTTGGTGTCTTTAGGAATGAGTGGGATGTTCTTATCTGAGCTGGAGATTTGTTTTCGTGACTTAAAGCACCATATGGTAAGGTTTTGTTTCAAATGTTTGATCCATGGGAACAAAGTACTTCTGTTCCATAGTTTTGATCTTTGGGAACTAAGCAATTGCTTCGGTAAGAGTCAATGAAAAATATGGAAATCTTCAACTAGCAGGATGGCTACTGGAGAGGTTCATCAGATGTAATTATGGTTCTCAGTTATTAGGCAATCTTTTTATTTTAACTTGTTTGTTCTGCTTGGCTCTGGCTGTAGGTTTCTCTATTGGAGGAAGGGGTATGTGGAATGTATGTTTTTGATGTTTCATTGTAAGTCTTGCTTGATTTAAATTGCTTCCATTTTGATATGCTTTGATTGCAGTTTGTCAGTTCTTTCAGCTCAGTCCCTCTCTCCCTCTCTCTCTCTCTGCTTTGTTTCCTTTCTTTGTTTTCTATGGTCAGTTTTTTCCTGAGTTGGGTTGGATTTCTTCTTTTAGGCTTTGTAATCATTCTAGCCATATTTTTAATATGCCTAAATTCTTAATGTATAGCTGTTTTTTAATGTGTATGTCTTTTTTTTCTTAACATGTTAGTGGGCAGGTAAGTATTGTTTGACTCTTTTATTTATTGTTGAGGGATGACTTGTGGTTGTCAATGGTTTTACATCTATTTTTTTTATGTTATGTACTATTGTGTTCTTCATGTTTGTTGTTGTTTAGGTAGCATTTATATGATTAGGCATAAATTAATAGTTTAGATTAATTTAATATTTAGTTTCAGTAGTTTCTGTTTTTAGGCTTTAAATTCTTTTAAGTGGTTCTGGTTATCTATGTTACACAGAGTGATAGTGAACTTTTAGTAATGTTGGTAGATCAGTGATAAATATTTGATGACCTAGTTAGACTGGTGATAACCAAGATATCTAGTGTTCCAGGTCAGGTAAACATTTTTATCACACTTCTTTATCTTTTTCTGTTATTAGGTGTACATATATAATGCAGACACTAGAGAACATTTATGTGTGTTTGTGTGTATGTAGACAAACACACATGTACATGCACACAAGCACACACACAAAGTAAGACCGGATCATGGATAAAATCAAATAGTTAAAACATAAACAAAGTTGAAATATAAAATTTGTATATATAAGTACATATAAACGTGTATTTTTACTTCCACTATTCTTATTGCTTTGAATGTCTAAATTACATATGTATAACAGGGAGAATATTTCAACCGCTTTTCAGGCTTCGTGTAGGGCAGCAAGAATAGTTATCTAGAGGGTCAAGGTTCAAGTTCTAGTTAAATCACATACAGTTCTTCAGTGCTGTGCTCCTCATGTAGGGTAACCAGGAAAGTTATGAGTAAGGTATAACATCAAGTCATAGTTAAAGCTAAATCTTGTTCATTGCTATACTCCTGAACTTTGACTAAGGCCTTTGCCTTGTAAAGAATATAACAGTTCATTTGAGATCTTGTTCAGGGAGTACAATAGCATAGTCTCTTCTTTCCTTATTTTTCTAATACTTAGTGTATTAAGTAGGATAAGGAGGGTGCTCCTATACTTATTTTTGTATGCTTTCTGCAGTGACCCAGTGTTATAAGTATAACTGAACTGGAGGACTGCCCATCTGTCTAGTAAAAACAAATTGCATAAATAGAGGATAGCTATATATTTAAAATATTAAATGTAAATATATAAATAAAGTATATACAAATATGTAGTTACACTTCCTGTTTTCATATGGCATTTCAGATAAAAATAATTTTCTAAGTCATTTTTACATATGCAGCTAGTCTTACAATGCATAAAAGCATGTCACCTATTAGTGGTTTGTATGGAATGACAGGTCCATTCTCCATACATCGGTAGATGGCAAAATGTAAAGATTGGTGCATTGTCACATGCATTATTACTAGACAAAGTTTAATATGTTTGTTTATTTACACAATGCTGGGCATGAATCAGTGTATTGCAGAGATATCATTCTGCATGCATTCTCAATGAAAGACCTGTATGGGAAAATATGGTTAGAAACAGCAATTAACATAAACCCATATTCAGCAGCAGTTCATTTATTTGTTGAAAAGAAAAAAAAACAGTCCAAGTTACATACTACTACAGTAATTTAATAATTAGTTTAATAGTAAAAGGATCTGTCCATAAATAAGTACTGTAGGACTAAATGACTCTAAATGGTGATCTCTTTGGAAATCTACTTGGATCAAAAGTTAGGTTTTTCATTACCATGGGTACATAAGATGTTGATCCAAAGAGTTCTGTTTCTGCTTACTGAGTGTAAGGCACTTTGCTCAGAAGAGACAGAGAAAGTATTTGTGTTAGAAAGTGGAGATATAACATTCAAATAAATATAAGTGAACCTGATTTTTCATCTTTATTTAGACTGAGTGTGTTATAAAGTACAGTCGCAATAGAAAGAATATCAGCTGCTGCTGTTGTTCAAGTGTCGGGGTTAGGCTGGGAATCCTATAACCTAGTGTGGTTAGGCTGGGAATCCTATAACCTTGTACTGGGGTTAGGCTGGGAATCCTATGACCTAGTGTTGGGGTTAGGCTTGGAATCCTATGACCAAGAGTTGGGGTTAGGCTGGAAATCATATGACCTATTGTTAGGCTTAGGCTGGGAATCCTATGACCTAGTGTTGTGGTTAAGCTGGGAATCCTATGACCTAGTGTTGGGGTTAGGCTGGGAATCCTATGATTTAGTGTTGAGGTTAGGCTGAGAATCCTATGACCTAGTGTTGTGGTTAGGCTGGGAATCCTATGACCTAGTGTTGGGGTTAGGCTGGGAATCCTATGATTTAGTGTTGAGGTTAGGCTGAGAATCCTATGACCTAGTGTTGTGGTTAGGCTGGAAATCCTATGACCTAGTGTTGGGGTTAGACTGAGAATCCTATGACCTAGTGTTGGGGTTAGGCTGGGAATTTTATGACCTAGTGTTGGGGTTAGGCTGGGAATCCTATGATTTAGTGTTGAGGTTAGGCTGAGAATCCTATGACCTTTTGTTGGGGTTAGGCTGGGAATCCTATGACCTAGTGTTGGGGTTAGGCTGGGAATCCTATGACCTATTGTTAGGGTTAGGCTGGGAATCCTATGACCTAGTGTTCGGGTTAGGCTGAGAATCCTATGACCTAGTGTTGGGGTTAGGCTGGGAATTCTATGACCTAGTGTTAGGGTTAGGCTGGGAATCGTATGACCTACAGTGGGTATTTTTATTGCTGATATTTAATATAGCATCCCTTGTGAGTGAGGTGCAGCTGTCAAGTGTTCATTCTTAATTGAAATCAGCAGCTGTAGAAATAATAATAAAACAGTTAGAAAAATGTAATACGTGTAGAATACATATGGTAATCCAGCACAGACATTATCAGCACTCTTCACACATGGAATGTATGAACTACAATGCTTGTAGAACACCCTGCTGATTAAATTGCAGCGCACATGGACATTTTTGTTTGTCTTTGATTCAATAAAGACAAAATAGCGTTGTACATTTACTAATTAAACTGCCGAAGCAGCCAGTGAGTGAGCATGTATGATCACAGTAGTTAGTTTGTAAATAAGTTACTTAGTCATAGTCAATAAGCCTCTACAGTGATGTGCTTGTATAGAATAAAGCTGACTTGATAGTTAATGAGAAAAGTGGAAACATCTCAGTATC
Organism: Protopterus annectens; assembly: GCF_019279795.1. Classification (NCBI taxonomy): domain Eukaryota; kingdom Metazoa; phylum Chordata; order Ceratodontiformes; family Protopteridae; genus Protopterus; species Protopterus annectens. The sequence continues at coordinate 164,386,033 of NC_056742.1, forward strand.
TGTGGCATAAAGGGATAAAGTCCTGACTCCAACCACGTAATCAGTAAGCTGGAGGATTTGGCTAGGGAGATGGGACTAAGTGGTCAAGTTCAGCTCACCAGTAATAACAACAGTGGTTCTAGGAGGTTCTCTGAAAGTCCTGATACTGGGTATTGGGCAGTCATCACTGCAGGCTTTGAACCATGATAGCCAGGAGATTTGGTAAGCAGTGGGCAGTGGTAGGAAAGGCTTGTGTATGGAAGCATGTGTATATCCTGGTCACTGGCATTAGAAGTCTTACTTCACCAGTTCATATGCCAGTTGCATGGGGGGAGAGGATCTGAGGTATCTTTAAAAATCCTCCATTGACACTACTTTTTTAGTAATTATTTTCAAATTTAGTTATAGTTGCAAACAAAGTCATAAACAATGTTATTATTTCTGTGTATACAGCACTGCACTGATAGACTAGTATTCCACTTACAGGGAGATACAACAGGCCAGGAATGACAAATATACTTCTTGAAAACAGTTACTTTAAAACAGCATCACAGCCATGTCTGTTATAAGAAATGTCAGATGTTTACTATCTCCGAAATACGTCTGAAAACAGCAGAAGTTCACATTCATTGTCTGTAACCATAATCTGCAATGAGCTCACAACACATTTACACCTTGTAAAAACACATTATGCTCATTCCCAGTAAGACCCTGCATATGAAAAAAGTGATGATTTAAGTGACCACTCTCTTACCTATATCATCAGACATAAAACCAACTTTCCCTCTCCAACATCCATTAAAAACATCAGATCTAAAAAGAACTTTAACCCTGAACTTTTCCAGATGGAACTAAAAGCATGTAACTGGTCACCCTTACAAAACCTACCTTTAGATGAAGCCGTTAGTTACTTTAACTCCAACTTCCTTGCCATCCTGAACCACCATGCCCCTACCAGACAAATTAGAGCTAAAAACAAACATGCTCCATGGCTCTCAAAAGAAACCAAACAAAAAATCAATGCTATAAACAAACATTGGGCAAAATGGAGAAAAACTCTAAACCCTATTCACCAACAAACCTTTAGACAACTAAGAAACCAAACTAAAAAAGCTATATTATCTGACAAAAAAAACTACTACCTCCTATCCCAACAAGCCAGTCAAAACAAGCCAAAGAAATTTTGGTCTAGTATCAACCAACTACTTCATCCAGGGCAATCCACCACTCCTAACCCACAAAACACTGAACACAAAACACCAATAAATATAGCCAATGATTTTAATACCTTTTTCACTGACACTATACAAACACTAGCTAGTCAGCTCTCACCTAACAACTTTACTTTACCTACTAATAAAGCAACCTCTCCCCCTTCTTTTCACTTTCAACCCATACCAACATCATATATACTAACCCTTCTTCAGAAATTGAAACCATGCTCTCCCTCAGCAGACCAACTACCTGCTGAATTCCTACAACTAGCCGCTAAAACTATTGCCTATCCAATATCTATCCTGATCAATAGAACTATTACCGAAAGCTATATCCCTACTTTATGGAAAATTTCCCATATTATCCCACTCCACAAAGGTGGGCAATCCACTGAACTCTCCAACTATCATCCCATTGCCCTCCTCTCACCTCTGGCAAAGATCATGGAAAAATGCGTTCACAGACAACTACTTCACCATCTAACACAAAATAATTTACTAGCCAACTGTCAGCATGGTTTTAGACCTTCACATAGCACCACTACTGCCCTTCTTTCCTTCACAGACAGTATCAACAAACACCGCAATCTAAACAAACTCTCTTCTGCCCTATTTATTGACCTGTCTAAAGCTTTTGACATGGTAAATCACCAAATTCTCATCACAATACTAAAATCCCTGTCACTTGATACATCCTCCATAAAGTGGTTCCAGTCTTACCTTGACAAAAGACAACAGGCCGTACTATGGCACAAATCTCTCTCTACTCACTTGCCAGTCAACCTTGGTGTCCCACAAGGATCCATCCTTGGACCTCTACTTTTTTCCATTTTCATCAATGACCTTCACCTTGCCATCCCCCAAGCCACATGCATACAATATGCAGATGATTCCACACTGATATGCTCAGCCCCCTCCTCTTCTGAACTTCTCTACCTCACCCAACAAGTCTTTAACATAGTTGAGCAAAGGTTCACACATAGATGCCTTCTCTTAAACCCCAAAAAGACTAAACTACTCCTTTTCTCTCCTACTAGAAAATCCCCCCATTGGATTTCTCAGTTAATTCTACCAATAAAACTATTATATCACCTGAACCTACCACCAAACTATTAGGAGTCACCATTGACAATAATCTAAACTTTGATACCCATATAAACAATACTATAAAAACTGTCAACAAAAAGTTAGGCTCTCTATATAGGATAAAATCATTTCTCCTACCTTCAGCTTGAACCACAATAGCACACACTCATCTAATCTCTCCTCTTCTATATGCCTCATCTATTTTACTAAACTATCTAAAATAATCTCAGCAAACTGGAAATGTCCTACAATAACATCGCCAGATTTGCAACAGGTAACCCATTTAGAACCCATCACTGCCTTAATCTAAAACAGCTAGGATGGCTTGAACTACAAAATCTAATTAAATACCATCAACTAACTATAGCTCACAAAACCCTTTACACACCTTCCAAAACACCTATCCTTTCCACACTAATCACTCCCTATAAAAACCTAGATTCCTTAAGGTCTTCTCAGAAACTCCTAGCACATACTTCTAAAACAAACAACAAGGCTGGTGACTCACTTTTTTCTAATATAGTTGGAAAAGCGTGGAATCTCCTACCAAATGATCTGTCCACACTTCCCTCACTTTCCTATTTCAAAAACAATCTGAAAGTGCATCTCAAAACTCACTGGCTATGCCCATGCTCCAAACCTGACTAGCTCAAGAGTCACTAAATACTCTGATCTTCCCATCCCACCTACTCTTCTAAAGAAACTTCTTCCTTATAAAACTAGTTCTACTTACCATCTCTAGAACTCCTAAGCTATATTACTTTCTTCTGCTATGACTGTATTCTATACTGTAATTTTTGGGTTTTAACTGCATCCTTTGTTATGCCTGTATTCGACACTGTTATTTTTTTTTACTATGATAACCTGTAATTGGCACTGTAAATAGATGTATTTGTCTTATATATCCATAGATAGAATTGTGTTAAATTCATTGTATTACCTAGGAGCTTTTCTCCCCGGGCCTCTACTGAAAATGGACATGTATCCAGTTAGACTAGCCCGGTAAACAAATGTAAAATAAATAAATAAATAAAATAACTGAAGACCAGTGAATAATCTGAAGGTAACAGTTCATGAGTGCCTTGATTACCTGTCTTTAGAGAACATTTAAAAGGCTGATAGTTAATGAGAAAAGTGGAAGCATCTCAGTATCTGTGGCATAAAGGGATAAAGTCCTGACTCCAACCACGTAATCAGTAAGCTGGAGGATTTGGCTAGGGAGATGGGACTAAGTATTCAAGTCCAGCTCACCAGTAATAACAACAGTGGTTCTAGGAGGTTCTCTGAAAGTCCTGATACCAGGTATTGGGCAGTCATCACTGCAGGCTTTCAACCATGATAGCCAGGAGGTTTGGTAAGCAGTGGGCAGTGGTAGGAAAGGCTTGTGTATGGAAGCATGTGTATATCCTGGTCACTGGCATTAGAAGTCTTACTTCAGCAGTTCATATGCCAGGTGTATGGGGGAAGAGGATCTGAGTTATCTTGAAAAATCCTCCATTGAACTGCTAAGTACAATGCTGTAGTAACTTCACCTTGTAGTTTCTGCATTTTTAAGAAAAAAATAAGATCTGTCGCTAACTGTAAGTAGTGACCACCCTGGAGAAGTGACTAAATATGCTCAGGATTTAGGAGATGAAGATATCCAAATAAGTAAGACTGATAGTCTCTGCCCAACAGGGAATGGGTAAAGGCAGATAGACAAAAAAAAATAGAAGAACTTCATAGATCAAGATGAAATAGTCGCCATAAGAATATGGAACTGAGAGACATGCTGCAAAAATGATGCTTTTAACAAGAAGAAGTAGAAAACTGCAATGGCAAATGTAGAAGTGTGATAAAGCCGGTGTTTTAATTGTCTATACTATAATTAGAAAAGGCAAAAGTACAGAATAGTAGCGATGACTTCTGTACATCAGAAAATAGATATGAGCATGTCACTTTCATGTTAGTACACAAATAAACGAGTCTTCATGAGTTCTGTTTAAACAGCTTTATTCTATACAAACACATCACTATAGAGGCTTATTGACTATGACTAAGTTATTAATATACAAACTAACTACTGCAATCATACATGCTCACTCACTGGCTGCTTCTACAAAATGGCACTAGGGATTGCACGTGTCCGGAATTTATATGTGCACGCACAGCCTCGCATGCTTCTTAAAGACATAGCACACATGAGAAATACATCATGCAATTTGTCATGAGATTATTTAGTATGCCGAAATCACAGATAATCTAAAGACATGCATTATACAATACTAAGTCGACAGATATATACAATCAAGTCCATGTTGCTGTGTATTTCACACTAGGCTTAGAAACTCGTCCATATCATGTGACATAAAACTGGGAATCAGATTTAGCATCTGGGACCTGTGGAATGTTCAGATTACTTTCTGGAACAGAATCAGACTTTTGAACACATTCTGGTCTGGAAACAATGTCTGACTCATTCTCTGATTTAGAGTTTGCATCACAGATACAATGTTGTGATTGCAATGATGATTCCGGTACAGGAAGAAGATGTCTGCGGTTCCTCCTATACTCCATACCCTCGGAGTTTACCAAATAGGATCTTGGCACAGCACAGATGCCTGTAATCTGTCCTATGCATTCAAAACCTTCCATTGTCTGAATTCGTACTGTCTCTCCTTTCCTCACTAATCAAAGTAATCTGCTCGATGTGCCATAGCTAGATTTCTGGATATTACGCTTCTTCAACAATTGAGCCTTTATGGTTTTATTGTTCTTAAAGTTAGGCTCTAACAAACTTGATGAAATAGATAGCGTACTTCTAGTCTGTCTGGAAAGTGGTCTTTGAGCAGATGAGCCAAGAATATCATCACGAGGTATGTTTCTGAGATTAAGTAAATTTAAGAAAACATTGGTATTGTCATTCTTTGACTTTTCAAGCAATTGCTTTGCACTCTGTACTGCTCGCTCAGCTAGACCATTGGATTGAGGATATCCAGGACTACTAGTGATATGTACAAAGTCCCACTCTCTTGGAAATTTCTGAAAGAACTGGCTAGTAAACTGAGTACCATTGTTAGAATAAAGTTTGCGTGGACTACCATGAACTGAGAAATGACGTTTCAACTTAGTGATAACAGATGTTGAGGTTAAGTTTAGTAGCAGATCAATCTCAAACCAATTTGAAAAAGAGTCTACCAAAACCAAGTAGCGTTGACTGTTCCACTCAAAGATATCAGTTGCTACAGTAGATCAAGGTAGTTCAGATATTGGATTTAGCTGAAGTGGTTCTCTTTGCAAATGTGCTCTGATACTGTTACATACCGAACAAGAAGAAAGAACTCTGTCAATGTCTTTTGATAATGAAGGCCAAAATACTAGTTCTCTTGCCCTTCTCTTAGTGGATAATATACCTGGGTGCCCACGATGCAAAATCTGGGTCTATATTATAACTTCAAAGTTGTAAAATATCGAATGTTATAATATCTAACCCACTACATCGAAGGATGAAAATAGCGAAGCCCCGGAATATCGAAATCTTGCCTAGGGCTAGATTTCGGTGGGCCGTTCCGTGGCTTCACTATTTCCTCCACTGTGCTGAAATAGTTACGGACCTTAGGGTTAGGGTGTGGGTTAAGGTAAGTGGATAGTTAGGAATGTATGCATGGTGTAGTGTAGAGTTGGGTTTTGTTAACTGTATGTGTGTGTATTAATTTGTTTGTTTGTGTATGGTTTCGTAGGGTATGTGTGCGATAGTTACAAACCTTAGGGTTAGGGTGTGGGTTAAGCTAAGTGGATAGTTAGGAATGTATGTATGGTTTAGTGTAGGGTTTGGTTTTGTTAACTGTATGTGTGTGGTTTATTCATGTTGGTGTGCTTGTGTTGTGTGTATGTTTCTCGGAACAGCAAATTTTTTCCCTGGAGTAAAAAATTCACTATTCTGAGTGTTCAATGTTATCATAATTTGAAATTCCAAGTTTGAACATACGGTGTTTAATATTTTGGAATTTCGAATATATGATATAGACCCGCAAAATCTGAAAACATTCTAGCTGTAAGGAAGCAGGAACAACAATTTTAGGACCTTTGAAAATAATGCCATCTTCCATCAACAATTCATCTCTGTAAGGAAAATACGATTGTACCTCAGGTGATATGCTAGATTGCTTTGACGCCCATCTGACATTGATGTGGTGATTAAGCTTTTGTGAAATTGGCTCAGTCGTAGTGTGATCTCTCAACTCATCAAGTCTAGTGGTGGAAAAATTATGCACTGACATTACATCAAAGTCAAAAGTTTCAGCATCAAGCTATTTTGTTGTACGTGTGGGTGATCCGGATAAGGTATCAGACAGATAGAGCAATTAAGCTTCTTTAGAATGGTAACTAGAGGATAATGATCAGTTTCAATCTAAAGAGATCGACCATAGATATAATTGCGAAACTTGGAACATGCAAAAAGTATTGCCAAAAGCTCTTTCTTAATTTGAGCATAAGGCATCTCAGTCTGAGTAAGTGTCCTAGATGCATAGGCTACTGGTCTGCCCTTTTGAAGAATAACTGCACCAAGACCAAAATTTGAAGCATCACAGGAAAGAACAACCCTTTTATTCACATCATAGTATCTTAACATAAGTGGGGTGGCAATTTTCTGCTTAAGGTCATCAAACACTTTCTGATGATGTTGCAATCATGACCATACAAATTTTTTACATGTTAGCTCTCTCAAAGGTGCTGCCAACTCACTGAAGTTTGGTATAAACTTGCCTAAATAGTTGACTATACCCAGAAAATACTGCAAACCTTGCATATTATCTGGTGCTGACATCTCTAAAATAGCTGTTTGTCTGGTTGAGTCAGGTCTTAAGCCTGTACTTGTAAACAAAATGTCCTATGCAGGTCACTTCTGGAAGTCTGAATTTGCACTTTGGAGGATTGAGCTTCAAGTTTGCTTTGCATACTCTGTCTAGACCTTTCTTGAGGTTTTTGTTATGTTCTGCTTCGCCATTGCCTCCAACTAAAAGATTGTCTACTGTTATGGCACAAGGATAACCTGAAAAAATTTGTTCCATGGCACACTGAAAGATTTCACTTACAGAATTTATTCCAAATGGCATCCTTAAGAATCCATACCTGCCAAATGGAGTACCAAAAGTAGTTAGAAATGAGGATACGCGAACAAGCATCACTTGACAAAATGAACTCTTTGCATCCAAAACAGAAGATACAGTAGCATTCGCTATTAGAGCTGCAACGTCCTCAACTGTGTACATTGGATGATATGACCTTTTTAATGCTTTGTTCAAATCTTTGGGATCAATGCATATTCTGATTTCATCTGAGCCTTTCTAATGAGTGTCAACCATGGATGACACCCATTCAGTTGGTTCTGTGACTGGACAAATCACACCTTGCTGCACCATCTTATCCAACTGAAGTTTAACTTTATTTTGCATTGCTATCTGAACTCTTCTTGCTGGTCTGACTACTGGAGTGGCCTCAGGATCTAACTTAATAGAATATACAACTGGAAGCTCACCCAATTTGTCATCGAAAACATCAGCATACTCTGAGAAAATGGCTTAAGAAAAACTTGAACTTGGAACTGCACTCACGTGATGAACTTCTTTAGCAAAAGACAGCAGATTCATTCTCAAACTGTCTTTGAGACTTAGTAAAGCTTGTATTGGTCATTGTATTACATAGAATGATGAGTTGTAACAGTTCTCAGCCAAATAACATGAAAGCATTACTGAACCTTCGGTTTGAATTTCTTCCTCCATACAAGTTTCACACTGCTGGTCACATTGAGTTGTTCATTAGTTCTCACTTTTGCAAATGTGTCTGCTGATATAACATTGCACTTTGACCCAGTGTCTACTTTGAGCTCTGTGGATTTTCCATTGATCTGAACCACACAACAAAACACTTCACTGCTTGTTAATAAGTTTACTGCATCATCTCCTTCTCCAAGTACTGATACACCATCCACATAGAAAGCTGACTGTTTCAGCTCTACTTGATCAACTTGCTTTTTTGTGCGACCTTTCTTTACAACTGAGTGAGGCTTACTTGATTTGCACAGCTTTTGGAAATGGTTCCATTTTTTACAATTGTGGCATTGCTAACCATATGCTAAACACTTCTCTCTTCTAGACTCATGATTTGGACTACAATTGCAACATTTAACAATAAAACTAGACTTGGGTTTTGCTGACTCATGTTTGTGTTGCACTGAGCTGGCGGTGGAGCTTGCACTTTTTCTGGAACTTTCTGGAAAGCTTCGTACCTTCTTTGGAAACCCTGTGGCTGCCCTTTCCTTAGGCCTGTTTCTGTTTAACATGCATCAACGTTTGCTCTGGAGCTCACTGAAACCATGTTTTTGACACTTGTAATTATGTCCGTACGTCTTTCTATCACCTCATGGATCTGACAAATCTCTATTGCTTTACTTAATGTCAAATAACTGTCATGAAGTAAAATCTTTCTAACTGCAGCACTATTAATACCACACACATCTGTCCTTTATCAGCTCATCTTTCAAATCACCAAACTGACATGTTTTAGCTTTGTTTCTCAAGACAGTTATATAAGTTGCAAATTTTTCCCCTGGTTTCTGACTTCTTGTGTAAATGTAATGTTTGTCTGGGGGGTTGCACATTTCTCTGAACGTACGCTGCAAACACTAAGGGTCTTCTCTTGATTCAGCTTGCACAACAATATGGCAGTCTGCACCTTCACCTTCATATACTGCTGGTGCATATACAAATTAACTTCTCTTTCTATGCCCTCAGATCCTGCTAGATTTAGCAAAATGAATGCCTTGGGACATCCACCTTTATCTACATAAGCTGCTTTTATGAAAATATTGTACTCATGTTCAAATATTCTCCAATATTCTCTGCAATATTCTGATCAAATACAAGTGGTTGAGGTTTTCAAAATCTGTCTGCCATATTAACACATACCAGCAAGGATCTTGCAAATACATATGAATATATACACACCTGTGCATAAGTAATTGGCATAAACACAATTTGTTCAATGCTTTTGTGCTCTGTACTTATACTTTCTCTCTTTAAGCTTATCGGAATTGTGCGAATGAACAACCTTTTAGTACTTTCAAATAACTGAACTTTGCAAAATAAACTTCTCAGGCTTCTTGATGCTTTATTGCACTTTGCGAAATAGCTTTTCAGATTTCTCGATGCTTTACTGAACTTTGCAAAATAGCTTTTTTAAATTTCTCAGTACTTTACTGTACTTTGCAATATAGCTTTTTTGAGCTATCAATGTTTTATGAAACTTTACAGAATAGCTTTTCAAACTTCAATGCTTTACGGAGCTTTGCAGAATAATTTCTCTGACTTTGCGATGCTTTATGAAATCTTCCATTGGTAAAGGCAGAAATGCTAAAGTCATTTACTTTCGAAATTGGTAAAGGTGGAAATGCCAATGTAATCACTTGGAACTTTATCGATAAAGGCAGGAATGCTGCATTCATATGCCATCACTTGTCAAAGTCATCACTTTAAGAAACATTCGAAAACTTTACAATGCAACTGAGCAATTCACGAGCACTGTAATCCTCTTTTAATCTTTTGTAAGAAACACCTTTCATCAATGCAAGAAACATATCAACAACTGTACAATGCAAATAAATAGAACTTTTGCTGCCCAAATTTAATTCCTTTGAAGTATTTGCACTTAGCAAATGACTGCATGCAACATGCTAAAATGTCCCCAGAATGGCAGTACCTTTCTAGGCAACTTTTTCCAGTACAAGAAGCACTCCATCTTGGCAGCACTTTGTGAACAGACCCACCCAGCGCAAAAACTTTTCTTCAAATAACTATGCTTTGACTGGACTACACAGAATAGTTGCACTTTGCACACAGTGAACTCTTTGAAATACATGCACAGTAATAAGCGCACAGTGTAAGCACTTTTACACACTCTAAGATACTTTGAATAACTTTAATTATGCCCTTGATGCAACATGAAGTCATTGTTATGCCCAAACATAGCACTTTGCCCAAACACAAGCAGTCGTCTTGCTTTATTTTTGCTTACTGTGCCCTTTTCCTTTTCTTATTATATTCTTTTTGCTTGTTTAGGCCCTTTTGTATGCTCAACATACTTTTCTTGTGCTCCTTTTATTCTAAACATGCCCAATTCTGCCTTAAACACACTCATTCTGCCTTAAACATGCTCATTTTATACTTTAAAGTCAATTGTCTTGTCAAATACTTTTATCTTAACATTTTTTTTAGTTAACAAATGTTTTGTACTTTCCACTTGCCTGATGATGTGGTTTATGCCCTTGTAATGCCCTTTCTTGCCTCTTTGCATAAAGTAAATAATTCATATTATTTTTCATAACTTTTGATTCTTTCTGGTTGTGTTTGTACTCCTTTCTCTCTATTTTACTTTCGTTGTCATCTTTACATCTCATGGCTTCAAATGTTCTTCTCTTTTCCATCCCGGTTCTGATACTGTGTCGCTTTCATGTTGGTACATGAATAAACGAGTCTTGGTGGGTTCTGTTTAAAGAGCTTTATTCTATACAAACACATCATTATAGAGGCTTATTGTCTATGACTAAGTAACTTATATACAAACTAACTACTGTGATCATACATGCTCATTCACTGGCTACTTCTACAAAATGGCACTAGGGATTGCACGTGTCTTGAATTTATATGTGCATGGATAGCCTCACATGCTTCTTAAAGACATAGCACACACAAGTTACACTCTGATCTACAGAGCACATCTGTTGTCATTCAGTTATCAGGCCTCAAAACAATAAAGAATTTAATCAATAGATGACCATGTCTAAGCAGTCACATTTGGGATGTTTTTAAGAATACATCTGAACAAAGCAAAAATAAGATACACAGAGGAAGTACCAGCTTCTGCATGCAGGTAAATAATTTTGCCTAAACTATCCACCTGCTAACCTTTGTCAACTACTACTCCCTCCAATGGTTTTGCATAGGCTGTGTCCAAAAGGACAGCAGATGTTATCATTCCTCAGAAACTTTGGAACTGCAGGAAAAGGAAATGTTAAGGTCATTGTGATCTAATCCCTTCTGTAACCACTTTTGAAATTGACATCAAAAATAAGTTTTAGTGATCTTTCTGCAGTCATAATTTAAAATTGCTGTTACTCTGGACTTGCTGCTGCTATTTAGTATGAAAAATGCCAATCCAGATTCACATCTTTGGATATTACAACCCCAGCCTACATTTGCATGTCAAAGTCCACACCATAGGAGCAGCTGTCATGGTAAACCACAGAGACTGTCAGTGGCATATATCAGACGGTATCTCGTAGATGTCACTGTCTATTTAATTCTCTAGCCACATCTTCCCAACACTCAAAACACTGTTATATTCATTGAACATATTACATACAAATGCTAAAATAATAATTGCAGTATGATAGACTAATGCATTATAAAATATTTAGGACTCATTAACAACATGACTTTGCTTTCTATACCAAAACTCAGTTTATGATGTAATTATAGTAAAGGCTTTGTAACATACATCTGAGGTCATGTTACAAAAATTGCATAGCAATGTATACATAAGTCAGAAAAAGTAACAATGATTGTGGTATCTCTAAACATATTCACAACAGCAAGTAGCCAGCTCAAAGTAGAAACTACTAGCATACAAAGAGAAGTATGCACACTAAAAGCTCCCTGCATATGGAGAGAAGCATATATACTAAAGGCTTCCTCACCAATCTTAACAGGCAGCTAAGAGGATTAATTAATATTTCAGAGGCTAATTTTGAAGAATAGCTTGTTAGGCAAAGAACAACCACAACGTTTTCTACAACTATGTCCATAACCTCAGAGGAAAAACACAAAAATGCACAAAAAGTATTGTAAATGGCAACACCCGCACTGGACCAGAGGTCATTGCAACGTTTTGGCTGACAGATTCAGCTCAAAGTTTTCCCCCAGTCTCCCCAGATAGTTCAAAGGAAATACCACATAACACAATCCCCCAACCATTACTAGAGAACAGGTAATTAATGCACTTTCCAAGGCCAAACATTATTGCTTCAATGGGCCCTGATAACATCCCAGGATGTTTAATAAATAGCATGAAATGTGACCCCCCTCTGATCTCCTTGAATCACTTTTCAGCTGGAGCCTTCAGTCAAGTTTTATGCTCGAGGAATAGAAAATGTCTACAGTCATTCCCCTGCACAAAGGAGGTCCAACCACTGATCCAGGTAACTGCAGGCCCATAAGTCTTATCAGCCTCATATGTAAGGACATGGAAAGAATCATCAGACATGATAAATGAGGACATAGGTCATTTGAAAATGCTGGTCTCATCACAGTTCTTCATTATTAAAGGAAGGTCATCCCTATTAAATCTGGTGGACTTTTTTGAGAGGGTTACCAAAGCAGTGGATGAAGGTAAGACTGTGATCACAGCTTACCTCAACCTGGCCAAGGCTTTTGATATAATACCCCTCTCAGGCATTACATACAAGGTCACTAATTTAGGTATACACCCTTTTATCACCCACTGGATAGCCAACTAGCTCAATGATAGGGCCCAGGAGGTCAAAATAGGTGAGGCCAACTTTACCAAGAGGCTAGTCACAAGCGAAGGTCCCCCTGGGCTTGCTAATGAGCCCACTCCTTTTTGGCATCTATTTCTCTGAAATGAAAGCAAATGCTGAAGATTTCTGGCTGACTATGCTTGCAGATGATTGCAAACTGGGAGTTATCATCAACTCCCCTGCAGACACTTGCATTCTTCAAGAAGGTCTATCTCTGACTAACAAATGGTAACAAAGCCACAGTCTTTAACTCAGTGATAAGAAATGTATAATTGTACCCTTTGGGAAATCAGACATCCTGGCTATTTATCATGTTGGTAAAAAAACCCTAAGATTCGACCCACTGGTCAGGGATCTGGCTATGTACATAGACAGTAGCCTTACTTTCGAGCACCACATGGCCACAGTGGTAAGAAGAAAGTCCTTTTATATTGAGCAACTTATAAGTAAGGTTATGGCATCTAAGTCCAAAGAGGTCATTAGCTCATTGTACTCCATTCTTATCAGACCAATCATAGAGTACAATGCTCCCTTTGGTATGCACCTGACCAGGCATATGCAGCAACTAGAGTGGCCTCAAAGATTCCTTACTACAAAAAGAATACAAGGCGTAACAAACCTGCCTTATAAGGAGATCCATAAAGCTCTTTCCCTCTACTCATTCTCCTATAGATTGCTGTGGGATGATTTATGCCTGGCTTATAAGGCATACACTAACCCCACACTTATGTATCTTCTACATATTTGTAATTCAAGGAGTACTAGAAATACAAGGTCTAAGGACCTTAATTTGAGCACATCTCAACATACGTAGCATTAACAATAAAATTGCTCACCTCCATGCCCTCCTACATGTTCACCTATTTGACATACTATGTCTATCTGAAACATGGCTAAAACCCATAATTAAAGACAATGAAGTCACCCCACCTGGTTATAATATCCTGAGACTAAACTGGACAACCAAGAAGGGAGGAGGGGTAGCAATCCTTTATAAATCAGACCTACAAGTCACCATTGCAAACCTTAGACCACCTTCTGACAATAATGCTGAAATCCTCATTTCTAAATTTCAGATCAACTCCTGTAAATCTATATACATCATTTGCATCTACCTTCCCCCAGGAAATAAAATTTCAGTCCTTGAAAATATTCTTAACTGGCTTTCTATTAATCTCCCACAAGAAACCATAGTCCTAGGAGACTTTAACATCGACTGGAAGTCCTGCAGTATGGCACACCCAACCACCCACATTAACCTATATGGCTTCTCACAAACTATTAACTCCCCAACTAGAATTAGTAAACTCAATTACAAGGAAAGTATCTTAGACTGGATTCTTACTAATACTCCTCACCAAACATACCAAGTAGGAACCCTCCCAGATGATCTAAGTGACCATTCACTAACTTTTATTATCAGACACAAAACCAACCTAATTTACCCAAACAATTTCAGGATAATACGCAACAAAAAGCATTTTAACCCAGAACTCTTCCAAGCTGAACTCAAACAATGTAACTTGTCACCTCTAAAATCTCTCTCACTAAATGAAGCAGCAGTGGAATACTTTAATTCCACATTCTTAACCATCCTCAACCATCACGCCCCAACTCGCTCTGTTAGAAATAAAGCTAAACCTGCCCCTTGGCTTTCAAATACTACTAGACAAAAAATCCTTCTTAGAAACAAATCCTGGGCAAAATGGCATACGTCTAAAAATCCCACTGACCACCAAACCTTTAGACAACTTAGAAATAGTACTAAAACAGCCATCCTCTTAGACAAAAAGAACTTCTATTTCCAACTACAACAAACATACCATAAGAAGCCACAAAAGTTCTGGACTAGCATTAACAAACTACTATACCCAAGTCAATCTATCACACCTAACCCACAAAGCTCTAACCCTGATAACCCCACACAAACAGCTAATGCCTTCAATTCTTTCTTCACAGATGCTATCCAAACTCTTGCTAGTCAGCTATCTCCAGATACCTCAAATCTGCCTACATCTATTACAAGCCCACCTCCATCATTTCAGTTAAAATCAGTTCCAGCTCCCTTTATTTGCTCCCTTCTCCAGAAACTAAAACCTACTACCCCCCTCAGCTGACAAACTTCCTGCAGAATATCTGCAAAAAGGAGCTAAAGCCATAGCCTATCCCATTTCCATTCTGGTTAACAGAACTATAAGTGAAGGAAGTATCCCATCTATCTGGAAAATTTCTCACATCATCCCTCTACATAAAGGTGGGAACTCTACTGACTTTTCTAACTATCGTCCTATTGCTCTTCTATCTCCCCTAGCAAAAATTATGGAGAAATGCATCCATAAGCAACTACTTAACCACCTACTCCAAAACAACTTACTAGCCAATTGTCAACATGGATTTAGACCTTTCCACAGTACTACCACTGCCCCACTAACCTTCACAGACTTCATCAACAAAAACCGAAACAACAAAATTCTCTCCTCTGCAGTCTTTATTGATTTATCTAAAGCTTTCAACATGGTTAATCACCAGCTCCTTTTAAATATACTGAAATTCCTCTCACTTGAACCTCTAACCATAAATTGGTTTAAATCTTACTTAGACAATAGACAACAGGCTGTGCTATGGGAAAACAACCTATCTACTCACCTCCCTATTTCCCTAGGTGTTCCACAGGGCTCTATATTAGGCCCACTCCTATTCTCCATTTTTATTAATGACCCCCATTCAGCAATTCCTGAAGCCACCTGTATTCAATATGCAGACGACTCCACAATAATTTGTTCAGCCACGTCTCCAACTGAACTACAGTCCCTTACCCAAAAAGCATTTAATACAGTAGAACAATGGTTCTTATACTGCTGCCTCCTCCTAAATCCTAAAAAAACTAAACTTTTACTTTTCACACCAACCCAAAAATCCACACCAATAAATTTTACACTAGTATCTAATAATGGCACTATTATATCTCCCGACTCAATCACTAAACTTTTAGGAATAACAATAGATAACAACCTTAGCTTTGATACTCATATAAACAGTACTATCAAAACAGTCAACAATAAATTGGGGTCCCTCTATAGAATCAAACCCTTTCTTACACCAGTAGCCAGGACCACCATAGCCAGAACTCACCTATTCTCCACCCTACTCTATGCTTCACTTATATTCACTAATCTTTCTAAAAACAACCTCAACAAACTGACTATCTCCTATAATAATATTGCTAGATTTGCCACTGGCTCTCCTTTTAGAACTCATCACTGTCTTAATCTTAAGCAACTAGGATGGCTAGAGTTTCAAAACCAACTACAATTTCACCAGCTTGTCATAGCCCATAGGACCCTGTATCAACTCACCAACACTCCAATACTCTGTTGCCTCATTACCCCATATAACAATCTTAAACACTTACGCTCCTCAAACAAACTCCTTATCAACACCAGCAGATCTAACAACTTAGCAGGAGACTCTCTGTTCTCTAATACTGTTGGAAAGCACCGGAATCTTCTTCCCACTGAACTCATATCTCAGTCTTCATTGATACTTTTTAAACAGAATCTAAAACTATTTCTCAGTACACATTGGCTATGCCCCTGTACTAACCCTGACTAACTTTCTCTCCATACACTAGTTTTATTACTCTTTATCTTTATTGACCTATTTTTAATCAACCAAAGACCATGTTATTGCAATTTAAAATATGTATATATGTATATAGTAACATCTCTTGCACATTAGCTTATATGCTCACCAGGAGTATAGTATTTTACTAACAATAGCTGTTATATACTTTGATATTGTAACTTGCTATATTGTCTTTATGCAAGTGTCTTGGAGCTTTTCTCCCCGGGCCTCTACTGAAAATGGATATGTATCCAGTTAGACTAGCCCAGTCAACAAATGTAAAATAAAATAAATAAAATAAATAAATAAAATAATTTTGTCTGTGACTTAAACAGAACATGTTGGAGAGACAGATGTGTGTTCCAGATTCTGCCTCTCCTGTGGAACAGGCTTCCCATCCATGTAAAGTGGAGTTCATCTATTACCTAGTTTACTCACAACCTAGACAAGTGGATGGAGAATAGGAAATTTACACTCAACCTGGCACCCATGTCCCTTATAGGCAGAAGTAACTTGTAAATGCCTGGGCCTCAATGTCCGAATTGGATACAGGATATCATTATTCTTTCGAGAAAACTTGGCTAGGCTTAGAAAGGCCTCCGGGGTCATTAGCCTAGTAACAGTCTATGAATCTATGAGTATGTGCATATCCATTTCTCTTAGTGGGTGTGTGGGGGTCAGTGTGTGTGTGTGTGTGTGTGTGTGTGTGTGTGTGTGTGTGTGTGTGTGTGTGTGTGTGTGTGTGTGTGTGTGTGTGTGTATGCATGAATCAGCATATGACTGTTCCAACACTAGGCTGTTGAGTATCTGTGTGGAGTCTGCATGTCCTCCCCGTGGTTGGGTGGGCATTCGAAAGACATGCGTAAATGGGCATGCCTTTGTTGAAGGTTGAATGTTGAGCTGGCACCTCGGCGTTCATAAAAATCTACTGACAATCATTAGCAGACCGGAGTTCTGCTGTGGCGACCCCTAACTGAGAAAAAGCCGAAATACAAACAACAACATTGCCATTCTGATGTCATTCAGAAGCTGGCTGCAAGTGGTATTATGCAGTTATTTAATGTATCATCAACCAGTACATCCAGTATATGTGATGAAGCATCCTGCTTCCAAGCAAAGCTGTATCAATGGAAACTGCAAGCAATTTGCTGTAGAATGAGCCTTACCATTACATATAAAAATAAATAGAACTTAGTGCTGTTTTTTTGCAGCTGAATCAAAACAAATTCAGAAAATCCTGTTTAATGCCCTGTGTCATCATCCTGTCTGTAAAACTGAACACTGAATGTTTAATTCCACTTTTAACCTCTCCATTTATTGGTGTGTTCTTGTTGCAGTTACTGTTTCACAGACATTTATTCCAGTAAAGCAAAGCTCTAGATCTGAAGTAATGATGGCAGAGCACTGTAAAATATGTTACAGATTTGTGCAGTATTTTTCTACCCTGCAAATCAAACAAATGAACCTTGCTTCAGAATCTTTCATCTAAAATAATCTGACCAAATAAAAACTATTTTTAGTAAAGTACTATTCAAGTGTCTTAACACACAAGAAAGTTTTTCTGACCCATATTACACAGAGGTTTTCTTTGATTTTTCTGAACTCAAGCTGTGACTTTAATCTCCTTCCACCATCAGTTGAATTTTATGAAAAAACACTTTTGTTTTAAACCTCTGACACCTACAGAAAGGCACCACAAGCAAAGACCACCCACAATGAAAAGAACTAAAAAAAGCTTTATTTCTTAACTACATTGATATTTGTTTAAACTTAGAGTCATAATGCTATCCATTACTCATTTTATGATACCTTTATACAGCCTCCTCTCCACTGATCTGAATTAGCTGGTCTGCCTTCTGACTTAACAAATTGCAATGTGAGATATAATGACATATAATCCAGAATGGTGTTGAATAAAATAAATGCTGCATTTCTTGAAAAGGCTAAGCAATTTTATAGAAAAACATGTTTTGCACCTATACAGAGCTTCAGGACATGCATCTTGTGCTAGTTCACTTTGATTAATTTTAAATAAAAAAGATGTTGGTGGTCCTAAATATAAAGTCACATAAACTGCCGGATGCACTTTTACAGCAGTTCAATTATTAATGTCAGACTATATCAGAAGACTCAAAACAAACAAATATTCTGATACTTTGTGGTTTATGAAGGATGGAAGGAAATCTCATGCCACTTTTGGGGTTGTAGCTAGTAATCCATCGAAGTTAATTATATGAGTAGAGAACTATTTACAAAGTGATTTTGGTCTGTCCTTCTGTAGTAATGTATTGAATAGCTCTAAGGCATGAAACAATATTGTAATACATCTAATTTTTGTGCCAGTTTTAGTGCTATGATTTAAATAACATATATAGTTACAAACCTCCCTTGTTTTCAAGGTATCATATGAGATATATATTTTCCCAAGTAATGATAAAAAAAATTTAACACAATGTTTGGGAAAAATTATCATCAAACAATCCAAAAAACTACTGAAAATCAATAAACTCTTTGCTCAGTCCTGCAAAATCAACCTAACCAGGCCCAACCCCAACCAATAGCTCCCAAAGCTTAATTCATAGTTTAACTCACATTTTATAAGTACAGTAACCTCCCTCCTACAAAACAACATTACTATAAATCCCACCATCTCACTCCAATTACTGAAGCTACAACAGACCTTCACAATCACTCCATTGCTGATAATTAAAAGTAAAAAAATATCTACACACCTTTAAGACAACAACCACAGCCACTGGCCAACTTACATCTGAAGACTTCAAACCTGCTCTACATAGCCTTGTATATTCTGTCTTGATTCTAATAAACCACTCTATCAGAGACAAATCTGTTCACATCTTATGGAAAAAATCCTATATAATACCCCTCCTTAAAGGCAGTTCATCAACCGAGCTCACAAATTGTAGACCAGTCACCATTCACTCACTCTTATCCAAAATCTTGAATAGATATATTCACTCTCAACTTACTGTATTACATATATTACTTCATATAACTTCCTCTCTCCTGCACAGGATGGTTTCAGACCCAATTAAAGTACGACCACTGCCCTTCTAAGGTTCACAGATTCAATAAATCACAATAGAAATTCAGATCTTCTAAGCTCATCTCTCTTTCTGAATCTGTCCAAGGCATTCAACACAGTCAATCATCAATTTCTCCTAACAAAACTCTCTTCATATGGGCTATCACCATCCTCACATAACTGTTTTCTTGGTTACCTCACTAATAAGTCGCAAGCAGTAAAATGGTAAGATGATTTCTCCTCTTTCCTTCCTACATCTGGCGGGATCCCACAGGGCTCCATCCAAGGACACTACTGTTTAATTTATTTGTGGATGTCATAAAAGCAGCAGCCAAAGAGGCCGCCATAGTACAACATGCAGATGACTTATCTCTAATATATGCTGTTAGAACACTATCCATGTTCCAAACAGTCACCCAGAAATCCTTATCCTCCATAGAAGCTGGACTTGATAACTTAGCTCCTCCTGAATCAAAAAAAGTAATAAAATACTGCCATTCAAATCCAACTCCCTGCCCCTCCCAAAAAAAATATACTGTCATCTAATAAGACCAACTGGTATCCATCATGAAAGTGCTAGGTGTGTTTATAGACAACCACCTGAAATCTGATGTCCACTTTCAGCAAGCCATAAAGAAACCACACTAAAATCTAAGCTGCCTCTACAGAGTGAAACACTACCTCACTGAATCTGCCAGACAAAACATAACCACTTCTTTTCTGCTTCCCACACTATTACATGCCTCTCCTATCCTAAACAATCTCAACTCTTCTCCATCAACCAAATTAGAACAATGCTACAATAAAGTAGCCAAATTTGCAACTAACTAACAATATGGATCACATCACTGTTTCTCTCTAAAAGAACTAAACTGGCTCAAACTAAGTCATTTTCTGGTGTGCTCACAATTAATTATAACCTCCAAACTACTGCACAACCCTGAGAAATTTCCATCTCTTCACTTAATCATGCTCTCTACTGACAAATTATTGCTCTCCTTAACTAAACCTAACAACAATACAGGATATACTTCCTGAATTCACTCTGTATTGATAATAGTTGGAATACCATCCAACTCCACCTAAGAACAGTTTGCAGCCTTAAAAGCTTTAAATGCCAGCTGAATCAACACCTAATAGATAAACAGCTCTGCGCATGCAGCACCCCTGATTAAATTGCTACTAATATAACTATATGAATTTCTGCCATAACTCTCTGCTGCAGGAAAAATGTAATGTACTATTATCACAACAATTCCTTCCTTTATCTTCTCATCTCATCTCCTTTGTTTCCTTGTGCCTCATCCCCTCCTGTCTTTCTTTGGGCTGCTCTAACTCTTTATCTTATCTTCCAATGTCCTAGATTTTGGACAAAGCTAGTGACAAATACATTTTTATGTAAAACATGACAATCTATGCATACTGATGATGCTGCCCTGCATACTCCTGTCTCTGTTTAAAAGTTATCCGTATATAACCCATGTAAATGTTACTTTTAATTCAAACTGTTGGCACATGATGTCAGTGATGTCAAGGATGCCTGAATAATGGAACTGACTCTAAATATTAAATGATGTCAAAGATGTCAGTATAATAGAGGCTTTCTCTCTAGGCCTCTGTGGAAAAAGGAGACTTTCCTGATAGACAAATGCCAATAATAATAATAATAATAACAAAATGGTAATAAAATACAAATTTGGGTCTGAGAGCTACAATATTTAGATTTTAAGTCTAATTTACTAGTTTCATATGATGCCTTGAAAAATGCATGCTGACAAATGGTTGTTGAAATATGTAGAGCATGCAGCACCTTAATTATGCTCTAACTAACTAATTAGTTAAAAGGCAACCTAGCTCAGTGCTACTGTAGTACAAGATGTGATATTAACAATGGTTAGAAGGGTGCTTAACAACTGTCAAACATACCCTAAGCTATATTAGGATCACATCTGGCACTAGCCACTAATAGCTGACAGTGTCGGCCAACAAACGATAGCAGCAGAAATTGAAGCAGCTTTGTTTCAACTACATTTCTGCCTGCTGTCTTAAGAGGATTATAGTTCATCAAAACAGAACTACTTCCCTTACACACAGAATATGCAAAGACCTCTCCTGCTCTCTGTTTGGCAATGCTTTCCAACTCCTTTACCTTCTTCTTTTAAAAGTCATCAAAACACTTTCTGCTTTTTCTCTCTTTCTCTCTCTTATTAGTAGTACATGAAGCAGATAAATCTCCATGCACTACAAGAGTTACGATCGGGTCTCTGACCATAACCCTATATTATGTGTTATAGACACCAATGCCAAGATTCAGCTTTTCAGCTTTGATCTCACAGTGAATTTCTGAAGCAGATAATAACCAGGTTAAGATGTGAAATCTGATCATAATCCTCTGTGTTCTGTTTCACAAGGGTGTTTCTGTCTGCATCATTTGGGCATCTGATAAGGACTTCTTTTTTCCTGTTATTCAGCTTCTGACATTTTTTTCAGTCTTCAGATTTTACTTCTCTAGGTATTCATTCTGATGAGTAATGTTTAACAGGCATAAGACACAGGATATTACTGAGACTGAAGCAACTTAATGTTACCATGCCTCTGTTTTTCATTAGTATTTCTCCTTCTTTCTCTCTCATCAGTGAAGTTCCACTTGGATAAGTTCTCAAAGATGTAAATTTGGCAAGATCTCAGAATATTGTCCTTTGATTATCAGAGAAAGAGCAGTATTATACCATGATCCCCCCAAAACGTGCACGCTGATTGGCCAGCGTGCCCATTGTAAATCGAGTTATACTAATGGAAAAAGGTCCGGTCACCCGGACTTTTTTCCATTAGTATAACTCGATTAAACATTCGCTATGTTAAATGGGTTTAACATGGCGAGACAGTTTAAAATAAGCAACGGAGATCTCCGCTGCTTATTTTAAAGCTGTCTCGCCATGTTAAACCCATTTAACATAGCGAGACAGTGTTTAAAATAACGGAGAAAGCAAGATCTCCGTTGCTTTTTAGCTATGTTAAATGAGTTTAACATAGCGAGACAGTTTAAAATAAGCAACGGAGATGTCCGTTGCTTATTTTAAACTGTCTCGCCATGTTTAACTCATTTAACATAGCGAACACAAAAAGCAACGGAGATCTTGCTTTCTCCATTGCTTTTGCTCACAGTTCTGATGTACGCGCAGGCGCGCAGTACATCAGAACTGCCATGATGCCAGACATCTGCGGAAGGGCAGTAAACAGGCATTATACTATGCCATTATTTAAGAAAAGTAACAGTTTCTTTTCTTAAATAATGTCATATAATAGCAATAACCACTTCTGTGTGGGTAATGCTAAATTTACCCACGGTTGGCTTTGTTTGGTCAAACCACGCCAACCGTGGGTAAATTTAGCATTACCCACACCCAGGCGTGGGTTATTGCTATAACAACCCCTGTTATTTAGTGATTAACACGTGCTGACAACTCATGGTTCAGTGTGGTAGGAATGGATATACATATATGGTTGACAGCAGTTTTAGAAGTGGAAAAAGTATCAACCCCTCTAGTACATAGTGTCAAAAAATGAAGAAACAATCTAAAATAAAGGAAGGCAATGAACATGCAAAATATTTCATGTAAATTAAATGTATTTATAAATATGGAAGGTAATATACATGCCAGATACTTCATGGACATTGAACATATTTATACATGTGACCACTACAGATTTTAGGTTTCAAAGTATTATAGGTACATTTAGTTAGTAACCATTGATCCTCTCAAATTTAACTGCACTATTACTTTTTCCTCCAATTCACTCACCTCATGAACAAGTATTGTTTATACTGCTTTATAGGTCATACAGTGTCAGCTGTGCTTGCATGCTTTCCGCCTAACATTTATATTTTTATTTTTGTCACACATTTTCCTACTCTATGGATTTGTTGTCATGTCCATGTGAGCATGCTTATAACTTCTATTTCTAATGATTTAAGAGCCTTGCATCCAAGTGAAAGCTTTACTGTCTTTTTTCTTAATAGTGCTTTTTTCAGTGATACCTGCTTGCTTACCTCTGTTTAGTATTGTTATCTTGTTTTCTTTTATTGACATGCTTTAATTTGTGGTCGCACATCTTTTATACATACACACACACACACACACACACACACACACACACACACACACACACACACACACACACACACACACACACACACACACACACACACACACACACAGACACACACACACAGACACACACACACACACACACACACACACACACACACACACACACACACACAGACACACACACACACACACACACACACACACACACACACACAGACACACACACACACACACACACACACACACACACACACACACACACACAGACACACACACACACACACACAAACATTCACATCAGTATATTTCACCTATGGCTTAATTATCCACATCTTATTTTCTGCAATTCCATACAAATCTCTTTCCTGAGTTTAAGTGATGGATAACGGCAAAGGTTATGCTTTCCTGACCATTATTTCTTCCCTTTAATGTAACTCTTCTAACACCACACATTCAGAAGGTATCATTGACAGAGCTGTCCAGTTTTTGTCTGCAGCTATTCTGTACTTCTGCTGCATATCCGTCTGATGTTCCCTGAAGTTGCTTTCCTTCTGGACGTTAACACAATGTCTGATACTTCACTTGGCCCAATACAGTAGGCAATATGACAGTAAGAGTAAGGTGTTATTCACAGATGATTAGCCAGTAGAAGTTGGAATGACAGGAAGCATGCAACTGCAGCTGAGACAGTCAGAGCAGGGCTAGGCGCATGCAATTAAGATACTTACAATGCCTAGAAAATCATCTAATTTGATCTAGATTTGTGACTGAAACATGAAATTGCACATGAATATTTGTTTAGTAGCTTGTGACTAACAAAAAAAATCAAATTTGATCATTGAAAAAGATTTACTGACATTAATTCAGGATGTTACAATTCTATATTAACTGAAAGAGGACAGTGAAAAAATGGAAAGGCATTATGATACCATATTATTAAGCCAGATAGTGAGCAACAAGAAGAAAAAGATATGGATAAACGTTTACACTTCAGTTTTAATTGCTTATGTTCTGTGTAAAACACACATCGTGACAAATTAATTGTACAAGAAATAAAATACACACACACACACACACACACACACACACACACACACACACACACACACACACACACACACAGACAAAATGTATTAAAACGAAACTGGCCTTTGAGAGGCCAAAAGCAAAAGGACAGAATCTCACCATTATGGTAGCCTCGGTTATGTATTTTTTCATACTTTCTGAGGACACTGCTTTTGATATTTAGAAGCAGGTTGGTGTTACATTCAGTTTTAAGGAAAAAAAATGGATCCACAGTTTCATATGTCTTATCTACAATCAGAATCATGGCAAAATAACTTTTGACATATTTCTGTTGAGAGCATTGACTATCTCAAGTATTTCCCTTTCAGTCTTGACCAACACATTTTTTGTTCTGAGCAGGTATTTAATGCTTTTCTTATCTATCCTGCTACTTATGAAATGGCAGAAATGGTTACAAAGGACCCAAGACGAGTCATCTTAGTGGATATGTTTAATGTTTTTGGCATATACTGATTCCTTCATTTTTTTTTTTTATTTGTAATCTGGCTCCTATTCAATGCTCTGATCTGCTGTCTTATACTTTTCTAGCTATACACCCAACACAAATCTTCATTTCTGTTTCACTTACTTGCCCTTTTTCTTCTTTATTTAGTAACAATAGTATTTTCATATATTTTTTGCTTCTGAGTGCATTGTTTTCTTTTGTGCATGAAATTGTCTCCAAGTTTATTTTTCTTAGACAAAAAAACTTAAACTTATAAAAACTTCTTTGCACTTTTCATTGATTTCTCTGTCTTTAAGTTCTGGATGTAAAAGTAACCTTTTCATCCGTATGAACAGTTTGACAGACTTGACAGCCTTTGTATCCAAAGAAATACTTTATTGTGCCTTTTGCACCTCATTAGTATCTGCAAAAGACAGTTCACTCTTGCCTAGGAGTTACCTTGTATTCCTCTTTATAAAACATCTCATGAATTCAGTAGCTAAATCAGACAAACAAATTTCATTCTAGTCAACAAAGCTGCACATATGTTCAGAGATCCTTTAGATATGATTATTTTCATTGATCGCCTTCTCCCTTTTAGCTTTTCAAAACCTGAAACTGACCTGGCTGACTAAAATACCATATAAAATAAGAACTGATGTTGTTGTTGTGTCTTTCGGCTTTTCCTGGTTAGGGGTCTCCGCTAATGATTGGCAGTATATTTTTACGTGCCAAGTTGCCAGCTCTGATGCACAACCTTCAATGAAGGTACGCCCATTCACGCATGTCTCCACACAGAAGACGCTTTAGCTGAGAATCGAACAGGACAACATCTTACTGTGAGGCGACAACGCTACCGCAGCACCACCACCGCAGAGTTTTAATAACTGCAAGGTTTCCATAAATTGATAAACTTTACCTCATTATAAGTTGGATCTTTGTTTCAGCTATTAGATTCTGCACTATGTCCTCATTAAGCAATTCAATCTTCCACTTAGTTATTTTTATGAGCCTGGCTTCCATGCTTGTTAACCATATCACAGAATCTCAGAATAGGGGGTTGGGAGGGTACCCTAATGGTTAAGGTGTTTGCCTTACAACCACAAGGTGCAAGGTTCGTCTCACAAGGGATAATTGGCTAGGCTTAAAATAGCACACAAGGGCAGTTAGCCTAGTACTAATCTATAAACCTGTATAATTATACCTTCTTTAACTAGTTTGCACATCAAATATATTTAGTAACTTCAACCTGCATCTTTTCTCATTTGTTTTTAAATAACCAGTATTACAGAAACTAAAAGAAATAATATACATATGTACATATGTATAAATATAAGTGAGTGCACCTTGATTTAATGAAGGAAACAATCACTGCATCACATCCCTTCAAAACATACCAGCCGAACACACATCTCTTCTCAGACATAGCACATTCAGTTGACAGCCCCATAGACAAGCAGTGCTAGAATATGGTCAAATGGGGCCCTAGGCAGGGTAATGATCAGAGTCCCCTGCACAGTATGCTCCCTGAAGCACCCCCCAGCCATTCCAGTGTCCCTTTACTTGGCCATTTCTCCCTAGTTACTATAATCACTATTCAAACCTGTCAGTTGGCATAGTATTTTCTTCTTTAACTTTATAAAGATTAGAGGTATTTAAAACTTTTATTTCAAATTTTATAGCATAAACATTGATAAGCATTTGCTAAATAAAACAATACAGTCTCACAATGAAAACGGGCTTAGCATAAACAGTAAGCTTCTCTGCCCTTGAAACTCGCGTTCATTGAACTGGCATTGGAACACACATTCAAAGAAAATGCATCTGGCCATTGGCTTATTAAGTTTACCTTTGGGCTGTTTTCAAACCGTAAGCCCCTTGCACACATGCATGTCTTCTCTGATGCACCATCCTGATTGTATTAAATTATATTCTTTATATAATACAGCACCACTTGTTAGACTGTGTTGTAAATTTGTAGGTTTCAGCATTTTCCCAGTACACAATGAAACAGACTGTATAAACTAATAAGGACAAAACTACCCATTACAGAACATTTCAAACAGAGAACACCACTCAGACTGCTTTCATTACAATGCACCAATATCAGCCAATATACACAATCTCTGCAGAAGTAAACATCATCTGAATAATTCCATATTAAATAGATCTATAACTAATGAAGAAATTGCTGCTGGCAAACAACTTTACATTTCAATGTTTCAAATACAAATTCAGTGCCTGCTGCCCTTGAAGAATAAACTGCCCAGGTTACATTTAAAACAAAAGAAATGGTAAGTCGGTAATATTGCAATAGGGAATGGCTGTCAAACCAGCAACAGGTTTATATTTACTTGGCATCTCATCAAAAGGATGACGCACTCAGGAGTGCAGCTCCCCCATCACCCCTTAAATGAGGCATTGCAATATCAGCACTTTTCATGTACATGGTGTGGGAGCAGAACCTATAGCTTTCTGCATCAGACAATTATGCTACCTGTTATAGCACAAATACTGATGATGGCCATTTGAGAAACAGAAAGGTTAGACATTAAAAACAAACTTAGCATGAGCAAGAGTAAACTTGTCTTCCCTTGAAATTCAACGTTCCTTGAAAATGCACAGAAAGTCAACATTCCTTGAAAATGCACAGAAGCTCAACAGTGTTTGAAAATGCACAGAAGCTCAACAGTGTTTGAAATGCACAGAGGCTCAATGGTCACTGAAATGTACATGCTGATGACAGTTTGGCAGCTGTTGTAGAAGATCCAGCTCTAGTGTCCTATATTGAAGGTACATGGTTTGAGTCTGAATGAGTTAACCAATGTGCCATCCCCAACTGAGGGATTACACACATAAACACACGTGCATGCATGTGTTGTATTAAGGATGCACTCCACATGAAAAAAACTGAGGGTAATACTTTATCCTAGGCTTCAGTACCCGGGTCTCTCCTTTTTGGTGTTTACTACACTGAGGTCAAAGCAAATATAAAAGGTTTGTGGCCAACTAAGTTTGCAGATGACTTTAAAATTGGTCTAGTCATAAATTCTGTAGCAGACAGCAATATCCTCCAAGAGAGCCTTTCCCAAACAAACTGCTGATGTCATAACCATGAACTAAAACTAAATGCCAAGAAATATATAATAGTCTCCTTTGGCAAGCATTATGTGTCTGTAGCTATCACATCAACAGCACACCTCTGAAATTTAATTCAGTAATTAGGGACTTAATATCTTTTGAGGACAACAAACTGTCCATCAATCACCACATATCTACTATTGTAGGAAAGTTTATTTTGATTGTGCTGTTTATTAATAGGGGTATGGTGTCTAGGTCCAGGGAAGTGATCATTCCACTATACTTTATCCTTATTAGGTCGGTCATTGAGTACAATGCCACTTTGGTATGTACCTTTTCACTACACCACTTGAATGACCACAACACTTTCTCAACAAGAAACTCAAGGGTCTAAATCATAAAAACTACACTTACCATCTCCAGAACCATGTCCCTCTTCTCAGTATCATACAAGCTACTGAGGGGATATCTCTGTTTTATGAACAGACCCTCAACAGGCATTATCCCCGCTGATCTGATGTTCAACCACAAGTCCAGTGGTGATATAAACATAAGTTCAAAAGATCTAAATCTTTTCTGCAACGTAAATAGAAGTTGTTGGAGGGATAGCTCTGTATCACAGAGAATATAAATTATTGTATTGTCTTCATCTCTCCATAAAGCAAAGTACTTCCCTTACTCTATTCAAATGTTATCTGGATGAATGGATGCGAAACTGAAAATTCACCCCTGGGTTAGTATTCTTGTCCCAAATGAAAAGAGGTAATATAAATATTCTATCCAACTCTGGGTTATTCATTCTTTAATTACAAAGGCTAAAAACATCATGGGAATGCAGAGATAGGCTTCAAAGGATCCTCGCAGATCAATAGCCTAATAAGTACCTATGAACCGACAGGTAATAAACTGGAATCCTAGAAATGTCCTGAGGTCTCTGTGAAGCTGGATATGAATATTAGTGGTCTTAATGTCCAAATTTTCAAGATGATGACTGATATACCTATGTGCTGCATCAATTCTGAGTTTGATTCCAAGAGCCTCTATCTGCTTACTGTGTGACTATGAGCAAGCCACTTAATCAGATAGTGTTTCTAGACAGAGTCTGAAATAGGTCTATGCGTATCAGAGCTCTACCCTTGTTAGCAAACTTTTTTTCCAAAAAGGATTGAAATTACTTAAATTACAACTTGTATCTCTGAATGATGATGCTCCTTGTGTGCTTGATGGACATCGCGTTGAACTAGTTGTCCATTAAGTGGGTAAACTTACCATCCATGCACTGGGAAAAGAGAAGGTAAGGATGAGAGGGTATACATAGTGGCACAGCCGATACTGTCCTGTGTATCATGGGCAGGAGGTATTTTTTTTTTACCTTTCTACCTTCCTAACTGTCTCTATCTTCCTATGTAGTCATGCTATGCTTAATTGTAGTGTGTATTGTTAAAGCTTTATTTATAGGTGAATACTAAGGTAACTACCCTAAAGGACCATTTCAAGCCTAGCCAATAATCTGAGGTCAGAATCAAACCTTGTACTTTGTCTCTATAAGGTGAGGACCTTAACCATTATGCCAAACCCACCCCTCAAAAAATCCACTGCAATTCTCTGATCATAATCGAACCTGGGCCATAATGGTGCTATTACCAATCCTAACCACTAGATCACCAGGGATCCCATTGTTTATTTGTTTGTTTCCACAACACCTGCTATATTTGGCTTGGGAGGGTGTAAAAACAGTTTCATTGACTTTATCATCTTAATCATTTTGACAAGCATTTAAAAAATTCTGGTGAGGGTGGTCCAAACAGCAAATATTTGTCCAAAGGTATGCCAAACAGTTGCTCCTTTACATTTTCTAGGACAGGGAGTACAAGCCTGCACAGGACCATCCTGATGGCTACTGCTCTGCCCCAGGTATTCACTGGATCATGGTTATATTTAATTCCCCATTTGTCTGACTTAAAAAAAGTGGTCTGATTAACTTAATAACCTTATCTTTCAAATGTATCTGCTATCATATTCTCTGGTTGATGGATTTTGCTTTCACGTGAGTTAACATATATGCCAAAGTTAATAATACTAAAGACAGTAATGACTGAAGTATATTCTTTCTTACCAGAGTGGTCAGTATCCTGCTGGTCTTGTCGCCAAGGAACATTTTAAGATGTTGAGTCACGTGTGAACACCTGGAAGTCTTCTGCAGGACCACTTCCAAGTCACTCACCAGATTCTTGTGATGCTAAATAACAATCACATGCTTTCTTTATTAGACTGCCAGCTATGAATTCTGGTTCAAAAATGCTTACTCAACACAGAAAGAATGGGTAGCATCATAAGGTGTTTAGGATGTTTCCTATCCACCAATACCTGATGCTCTTTCTTTGATTCCAACACTTCCTTTGATGCTGAACCAGTCAGAATATTCCTGCATAAGGTTTAAAGTTTCAGCAAAGGAGATATCCTCAGGCAGTGAGCCTAAAGAAATTGTTCTTAAATTACGGTGCTGTATTTCACTAGGGATGAAGTTTAGGAGGATCACACCAGCTACTCCCTTTCAAGGTTGAGTCCATTGAGGAAATAAGTGGATATTCCTTTCTTCTCTTTGGTAGAAAACAACAACCCATGTAGATTGAAGCCTAATCCTCTACAAGACAATGACATACATCTCTACAAATGTCTTATAGGCAAATGCCAAATATGGTATCTGTGAGAATGCCAGTGCAAGTGGGCCTAACATGTCATTGGTACCTGAGGATGGGTGGGGCATTCCTGCTGATGTCAACCCTTGTGGAAGTCAGAGATGGTGCAGCTCTGATGTCTACTTCATCTCCCACTCTTGTCTTGTTACTGGGTGTGAGCAGAGCTTAAGGTGGAAAAAGAAAAACTACCTCTGATGGCTGCTTATATGGTAGCACCTGCTGGCCAAGTCTCAACCATGGTTATGAGGGAACAAATGGCTTATTGTCCTGAAGAGGGCTCATGACTGGAAGACAGTCTGGACAAAAAGTGCAAAAAAAATAAAGAAAATCTTTTAATCAGAATAATACTCTGCAGTGCATTTATGCTGGTATTGTTTAATTCTGCTAGGTGAAGACTTTAAAGACATGCACAAAATAAAAACTACATAAGGAGTACATAAGCAAAAAATACATAAAACATCTCCAAATGATAGGGACAGATTGTCATCATCGTCATCATCGACCTACTTTTCCCATTTTTATAACTGGGATCAAGGTGTTGTGCCACTTGTCACCATCTCTCCTTATTCATTCCACTCTCCTACCTTCTTTGACACTCATGCCTGACTGTCACAGGTCTTCTCACACACAATCCATCCACTTCTTTGCTAGATGCCCTCATTTCCTCTTGCTTTCTTCTTGTCTGCCCCAAATCTTCTTCACCAAATTGTCTTCTGATTTCTGCACACATACCCAAACCAGTGTAATCTGTTCTCTTTGACCTTATCTGCAACTAGAGCTACTCTGACTTTTACTCGTATGCCCTCATCTCTTCGTCTGTCCCGTAGTGTGCCTCCTACCACCCATGTCAAGTGGTTCATATGCATAACCTGTAACTTCCTTTACTGCTCTGTCTTTACTGCCCAGGTTTCTGTACATTACAGTAGTACTGGTTGCACCACTGTTTTGTACATCTTACTTTTCAGCTTCTTTGACATCCTTCTGTCATACACTACCTATGACACTTTGTGCCATTTGGCTGCAGCCCTTCTGATTCTAGCTTTGACCTCCTCATTTAGACTTCCTTTCTTCTCAACCAACCCTCCCAGATACTTGAAGCTGTTAACCTGTTCCACTGTTTTCCTTTCTATCTCAATTTTCAGCTTCTTCTGTTTTCTCTTATTTGTTGCCATTACTACTGTCTTATCTGTACTCAGTTTCATCCAATGTGCCTTCAGTTTGGCATCCCATTCCCCCACCATGAAGTTCTTGCTCAGAGTCTGCCTGTAATGCCACATCATCTGAACATGGCAAATTTGTTCACTTGTTCCCTCTATTTGCTAAAGTAGTCCATCATCAGTATGAATGGCAGTGGTCTCCAAGTAGAACCCTGATGCACACCCACTCCTATTGGAAACCCTTCAATAAGACTGAACACTCTTTGTACTTAGCTTACACTAATTCTGTCAATGTTTATTGGAATATGAACCACAGTATACTGGCCAAATCAGCTTTCTTGGGACCTTGTCATATACTTTCTCCGAGTCTAGGAATGCCCAGTTGGACTCTTTCTTCATTTCTAACTTCTTCTCAAGTATCTGTCTTACTGCAAACAGCAGGTCAGTTGTGATGCAATTTGATTTGAATCTGAACTGCTCATTTCCCATCTTACCTTTTACTACTCTCCATATTCATTTAGCAATCACCCTCTCCAAATCTTTCATGTAGTGTGTTAGAAGTTTGATACCACTGTATTGCCCACAGTTGTGGATGTCCCTTTTGATCTTGTATATTGGCACAAGTATGCTTATTTTCCAGTCATCGGGGATATACAGCTTTCTCCACACTACAATGAGTACCCTCAGGAGCCATTTCTGCCCCATCTCACCCATCATCTTAGTCATCTCTACTGTGACTTCATCTGAGCCTGCTGCTCCCCCTGATTTCACTTTTCTTAGTGCTGTTTTTACTTCTTCTATTTTGGGCTCCACCTCTTCTATCACCATAGGCTGTGCCTGTGGCAGTACAGCTTCTATGGGGTTTTCTTCATTCAGACGTTGCCAGAAGTACTCCTTCCATCTGCCTTTGATGTCCTGTCGACTGGTGAGCAGGTTGTTGCAGGCAGCATCCCTTATGAAGGGTGCCTTACTGTCTTCTTTATCTTTCTTGCCTTGCAACCTGTTTCTTGTGCCATCCACTTAGTCACTTTCCAGAAGTTGGTAAAGTACCTCTGATACCTTGTTCTTTGCTACTACGCCTCCTCTCTTAGCCTCTTTGTTAGCCAATTAGTATTCCTTCCTGACCTGGTCTGGCTCTTCTATCTCCTTCTTTTTCCTGCAGTCCTTCTTTCTTTTGATGACTTCCTGGACGTTTGTATTCCTCATCTTCCTTTCCTTGTGTACCTTATTTGCATACCTGGCTCAGCCGTATATCTGTTCTATAGCCCTCAGACATGTTGTTTTGAGGTGCTGGGTGCTGCCATTCTTCTTTAACTCCACTTATTTCTTTTTCTACTTGAGGTGCTGGAGCCCTGCATAATTCCTTCCACTGTTGTGATTTCTCTTCATTCAACCTCCAGGTCTTCAGCCTATTCTCTGTTGACCTAAGAGCCTTCTCCAACCACTGCTTGCAGCTAATTGGGGCAACCAGTTTTTCATGCTGTGGGTCAGACTTTGCAATCACTGATTCTACCCCAATGCCCCATTGCCCTTTCCTTACTAGGAGGAGGTCTACCTGAGTTGCATGGTGGTCACTTTTGTATGTGATCCTGTGACATGATGTGTTGACTACCATCAAACCATTTGCCAGACAGAAATCTAGAATGGCATCTCCTTTTTTATTCCTGTTGCTGCATTCATGTGGACCCAGGCAGTCCTCATCCTCATATCCTATTCTGTCTGTCCCAATATGTGCATTCATGTCACACATTATCAACACCAATTGCTGTTGAATGCATTTGACAGCAGAGGCACATACACCCATCCTGCCATTAGCATGGGTACTTGGCATTGGTTGGAGTAGGCCTCAGCCCACTTATCACTGGCAAATAACCATGACCATTTTGGCAAAAATAGCAAACACAACCAGATCACAGTTGCTCAAGGCCACCTGGAAAATAGGATTTG
The DNA here is from genome assembly GCF_019279795.1 of Protopterus annectens. NCBI lineage: Eukaryota > Metazoa > Chordata > Ceratodontiformes > Protopteridae > Protopterus > Protopterus annectens. The sequence goes on from NC_056742.1 coordinate 164,420,061, forward strand.
CCCTACAGACAACTTATATATATATATATATATATATATATATATATATATATACTAACTACACCACAGATGCACAATATTGGGGAAGCAAGAAACTCCCCAGTGTACTACACAATGGTCTTGCATAAACAGTGATCCCTCACTGCCTAAATGTCAATAATGTGTCTTAGAAGGAAAGGTAAAATTGATTTGTTTAGATTGGGTAGAGTGAACTCAGTAGCGTAGCTAGGGCAGGTGAGAGGGGCAAGTGCCCCTGACACAAAGTACTGGGGGTGCAATTGGCGATGGCGATCTCTCTTTAATACAATACCAGCTTTTAAAAGCCTGTATTGCATCTGCGGTCAAACCTGAGCATTGTAGCACTCCATGTCTGGTCTAAACTGTAGCAACTACATGCTACATTGTAGCAAGCAGTCTCCTACAGTTTAAAAGATTAAAAAAAATTTCTTAGTTTTGACTAAAATCTAAGCTCTGTAGTTGTCCGTGTAGGCAAGGTATAAACTGTAGCAACTGTTTGCTACATTTGTAGCAAGCAGTTTGCTACAGTTTGTGAGAAGGTTTTTTTGTTTTAATTAAAACCTGAGCACTGTAGCACTCTGTGCAGGCAGGGCATAAACTGTAGTAAGTGCTGCTATACTTTAGACCCCACATGTAGCCCTACAGCACTCAGGTTTGAATTCATTGGAGTAAAGGGGACAGATCACAGAAACAGGACTTGAATGACTGGGCAGGGGGATGCTGTTTTGCATCTGGCTAGAAGGAACATCTCTGTTTTCTTTTTGTTTTTAATCTTCCATGGAAAACCTGTGTTGGGTGGAATGGGGGCACATAGATATGTAATAAGCCAATCATAAAGGGAAAAGCTGCATGGGGTGGGATGGGGGTGCGGGGATCTGTAATAAGCAGATCATGCAGGGAAAAGCTGTGTGGGGAGGAATGGGGGTGCATGGATCTGTAATAAGCCAATCATACAGGGAAAAGCTGTGTGGGGCAGGATGGGGTACATGGATCTGTAATAAGCTGATCATGCAGGGAAAAGCTGTGTGGAGTGGGATGAGGGTGCATGGATCTGTAATAAGCCGATCATACAGGGAAAAGCTGTGTCGGGTGGGATGGGGGTGCATGGATGTATGATAAGCTAACACTAAAAATAAAAATAAACGGCTGCGGGTAATATCAGGGTGCCAAAAATAAGTAATGTAAACACTATGCACCAAGGTAACACACAATAATGTTTAATAAAATAAAAACAGATGAACAAAGGTAAGCGCTTTCGCAACCATAGTTGCTTCATCAGACCATGATGAAGCAACTATGGTTGTGAAAGCACTTACCTTTGTTCGTCTGTTTTTATTTTATTAAACGTTATTGTGTGTTACCTTGGTGCATTGTGTTTATATGTATGATAAGCTGATCATACAGTGACTGACTTAATACAGTGAAGTGCTTCTTTTTTCTCTTCACTTGAAGAGCTGAGGGGATGAGAAACTGGTTCCCAGTAGTGGTACAAGGTGTTGATTAAGCCATCTACTCTTCTGAACCTGACCGAATGGTTATCAATCATTAACTACAAAGCCATATATTGTTATATGTGTAGTTATGCGTGATATGGGGGCACTAAGGACTGGTTATCTTAGTACTTACAAAAGTACAAAGAACTAAGAAACCAAACAAAAAAACTCATCAACAAAGACAAAAAAGATTTCTATTATAATCCCCCAACTACATGTAAGATTAAGCCCATAAAATTCTGGAATGCATTAAACCACATAATACACCCTGGCACTCCTACATCACCTAATCCCTGTCCTGACAAGTCACCAGAAGAGACTGCCAATATCTTCAATACGTACTTTATAGAAACAGTTTCCAAACTATTTAACCCCAGCCACTCTGACAATAACACTCCCAACCTCCCTGAAACCCACTCAGCTATCAGCTCATTAAACCTCTTCTCACTCAAACCTGTCTTCACTTACTATAGCAAAACTCTCCTCTCTCAACTCAAACCATGCCCTGTATCTGCAGACAACATCCCTTCATATTTTCTCCATACTACTGCACATTCTCTTGCTATCCCTGTATCTATCCTAATAAATCACTCAATCTCTGAATCAACAGTTCCATCTATCTGGAAACAATTTTACACTCTTCCTATTCATAAAGGAGGTAACTCCATAGAAATTGCTAACTTCAGACCAATTGCTATCCTCTCCCCTCTCTAAAGTCCTAGAAAAATGTGTACACAAGCAAGTTATGCACTACTTCTTACAGGAAAACTTTCTCACTCCCACACAGCATTGCTTTTGCCCATAGCATAGTACCACCACAGCTCTACTATCCTTTCTAAATACTATTACCCAAGCCAAAGGCAATCATAAACTCATATTTTGCCTATTTCTTGACCTCTCAAAAGCTTTCAACACTGTCTCTCACTCTCTGCTATCTCTCTGACAGACTGCAGTCAATGAGATGGGACAGTGTACTATCTACCCCCTTCCTGTTAAAACATGTGTCCCTCAAGGATCCATTCTTGGACCACTACTCTAATATTTTCACCAACACACTTTCCTCCTCTTGTCCTCAGTCAAGTATAGTCCAATATGCAGATGACTCTACAGTCATCACTCTTGCAAATTCACCTTCTGAACTCCTTTCCTCTACCCAGGTTTCCTTTAACTCAGGAGAATCATGGCTCACAAATAACCAGCTCATCCTTAACCCGACTAAAACAAAACTGCTACTTTTTCTCCCTAAAACTAGTAACCATATTAAAACATCCTTTCCCATAATGTCCCTAAACAATACTCCCATAAAAGTTGAATCAACCACAAAACTACTTGGCATTATCATTGACGATCAACTAAAATTTGATTTACACATTTACAACTGTATCAAAAAAAAAACATCAGAAGCTAGGACACCTGTACAGAAACAACAAATTCCTCACAACAGAAGCTAGAACTACTCTTACTCATGCATCCCTTCTACCATGTTTAACTTACTGTTCCCAAATACTCACTAATCTAAATACAGCCCTACTTACCAAACTTGACTAAACCTATCACAAGATAGCAAGATTTGCTGCTCAACAAACATATAAATCTCACCATTGTCTCTCCCTAAAATACCTAAACTGGCTAGAACTACCTCACCTGCTTCTTCAATCTCAGCTGCAAATCATTCACTCCATTCTATATCACCCATCCTTCTGCCCTGCTCTATCACCTCTCATCTCTAACTATTGCCCTACCAGGCATCTCCAAAGTGCAACCTAAGATCTGTTAAAGGTTCATAAACCCAATTCCAAGCCAGGCTGCAATCTATATAGCTATCATCCCTCTATTGCATGGAACAAACTCCCACTAGAAAAAAGGAACCTTACTCACCCCAAACAATTTAAATTAGCTACCAAAGACTAATTTAAAAAACACTGGACCTGCCACTGTTCACAACCACCTTGACCACAACCAACTCACTTTGAACTGTATAACAATTACACACCACCTAACATAATAACTTACTCCTTTTACTTCCTAAGAAATTCTCCTAAAGTATTGTCTATACTCTGCTTAGTATTGTTAGATTGCCTAACCTACTGAAACTAAAACAATTAACTTCCAATGTGTTACACTTTTTATCTTTTTGATTTGTATTGTTTAATCTTGTCAACTACTTTACCAGAATGGTAACCTTTTTGTATATTTCTCTGAGTGTAATAACTGTTATTAAAATGCTTTCTATATTGGAACTTTTCTCCCTGGGCCTCCACTGAAAAAGGGCTTCAGCTCAGTTGGACACTCCCGGTAAACAAATGTAAAATAAATAAGTATTCCTGTGCTGTCTCGGTGAGAGATACTGGAAATCCACTTGGTAAAATTCACTCAGTTCTTTGGAGTCCTGGATATAAAAGTTACGAGTTAATTTCAATAGTCAGACAAAGGAAACTGTTTCTGATAGTTTTACTAAATCTGGGGAAAAGGTTGACAGGTCTTTGTAAACTAAAAGAAAAGCCAGGCTGAGCTGATACCAATTCATAGCTATATATATATATATATATATATATATATATATATATATATATATATACACATGTATATATATATATATATATATATATATATATATATATATATATATATATATGTATAAAGTGTCTGCATTTGTATACATGCACATATACTTCACAAAGAGGAATAGCTTTTTTCTTTGTGTTCTTCTTAGCTGTATATAGTGGAACGTAAGCAGTTAACTTTAATTTTAGTAATGTATTTCTTTTAAAGGTATACTGCACTTTAAATCTGCTTTGACTGAAAATATTCATCCTCTGTCAGTAGGGTTATCATAATGAACTAAAAAGAAAAGTTGATATCTTGACTTTTCTGCAGCAAATTAAAGTTCCTTCCAAGGCTAGAAATGCATTATTAATAAAAATAAGTTTTGTGGGACAAGGTAAATATGGCAAATCATACATCATTTCTGAAGCACACGGGAATAAGACAGAGAAAAATAACCACTGGCTATTTTGTTTAAGATAATTTTCATTAGTCAGCTTTTTCCACAGATTTCTGGGCTCACAGCTGCAAGTTAACTGCAAAGCCTGTGCTTATCATTTCCTTGTGGCCTTGCATTAAGTTGTGCTGGATTATAATTGGCTGTTCTCACTTAATAACCACTAACAGTGCAGACTTTATCAGTACAAAATGGCTCATAATGAAAGTGTTGTTAATTCCTTCATAAGTCTTTGCTTGACTTTTAGATTACCTTTTTTACATACCAGTATGCAAAGTCAGTTTGAAACGTATGTGAATCTGCATTACAGTAGTACTGATATAACACCATGACTTCAAATCAATAGCTGTGTCATTTGTGACGCCTAC